>NC_091987.1:9665461-9903106 GCF_044704955.1 Pristiophorus japonicus
CCCCAGTTTGGCACTCTTTCTCCCGCCCAACAGTCCCACAGGTTTTTGTTTAAACCATTTCACTCCGTGGCCTCTTGCTGTGCCCTGATCACGAAATGTGTAAACCCTTACACATGTCAAATGCTGCGGTACAGAGGGATCTGGGGTGTCCTTGTACATGAAACACAAAAAGTTAGCATTTTGGTCTCCGTATTTAAGGAAGGATATACTTGCATTGGAGGCTGTTCAGAGAAGGTTCACTAGGTTGATTCCGGAGATGAAAGAAAGAAAGAAAGACTTGCATTTATATTGCGCCTTCCACGACTATCGGACGTCTCAAAGTGCTATCCAGCCAAAGAAATACTTTTGGAGTGTAGTCACTGTTGTAATGAAGGGGTTGTATGAAGAAAGGTTGAGCAGGTTGGGCCTAAACTCATTGGAGTTTAGAAGAATGAGAGGTGATCTTATTGAAACATATAAGATTCTCAGTGGGCTTGACAGGGTAGATGCAGAGAGGATGTTTCCCCTCGTGGGGGAGTCTAGAACTTGGGAGCATAGTTTCAGAATAAGGGGTTGCCAATTTAAAACGGAGATGAGGAGGAATTTCTTCTCTGAGTGTCATAAATCTTTGGAATTCTCTGCCCCAGAGAGCTGTGGAGGCTGGGTCATTAAATATATTGAAGATGGAGATGGACAGATTTTTGAATGGAATGGAAGTTGAGGGTTATGGGGAGCGGGCGGGGAAGTGGAGTTGAGGCCAAGGTCAGATCAGCAATGATCGTATTGAAAGGCGGAGCAGGCTCGAAGAGCCAAATGGCCTATTCCTGCTCCTATTTCTTATGTTCTTATGTCATAGTGTGGCAGTACTTTAATATAAATGAGTATTGGGACACCATGTTGAGAGCTGTTTTCATTGCCGCCCACTGGTCTCCAGAGGTGATTGATGTTGCCTGTGTACTGTACTCTCAGCCTGCATCCACAACTGCAACACCATTCTGAGAGTGCTGTGCTGCGGCACCTTCTCCTGATACTGGGAAAAGTGTGTCCATCGCAAAATAAATCGCAAGTGTGTTTGTGACTGAACCAGCTGCACTTGCCTGGTATGAATAGGACAATTCCCGTACAGCAATGATGAACGGGGTCAAAATGCTGGGAACACTCTGCAGATCCGTGGTGAGAGAAACAGAGTTAACGTTTCAAGTCTGAGACCCTTCGTTAGAACTGGAACATGTTAGGTAAGAAACCGATTTTAAGCAGGGGCAGGGAAGGCAGGAGTGGTTAAATGCTGTAACTGGGGTAGCAGAATCATCAGCTGCCGCCTGAAAACATAGGGACCGAAGTTATGGTCTGAAATTGTTGAACTCGATGTTGAGTCCAGAAGGCTGTAAAGTACCTAAACGAAAGTTGAGGTGCTGTTCCTCGAGCTTGCGTTGAGCTTCGTTGGTACAGTGTAGGAGACCGAGGGCGGAGAGATCAGTGGCGTGGAGAATTAAAGTGACTGGCGACAGGAAGCTCGGGGTCGCGCTTACGGACGGAACGGGATACTGCACTAACAGCTAATAGTTAACGAATCTCCCAGACTCTGAAACATGCCCAGGAACCCTCCTTCAGCAAGGGTCAGTTACCATTGTCTTTAACCTCCTGAGGACAATATACTGAATTCCTGGTGATGACTCTGTGGGGGAAAGAATTCTACAAGCATGGCAAGTGCTGACGTCCTGTAATATCGACTAATTACGCTGCTCCTCCAGTATCAGCCGTGGCTCAGTGGGGATCACTCTTGTCTCTGTTCCAGAAGATTGTGGGTCAAGTCCCACTCCAGAGAGTTCAGCACAAAATCTGGGCTGCCACTCAAATGCAACAACAATAACTTGTATTTATACAGTGCCTCTAACATTGTAAATCATCTCCAGGTGCTTCACAGGAGTATTATAAGACAAAATATTTTGACACCGAAGGAGAAATTAGGGCAGGTGACCAAAAGCTTGGTCAAGGAGCGTCTTAAAGGAGGAAAGAGAGGCGGAGAGGTTGAGGGAGGGAATTCCAGAGCTTAGGGCCTAGGCAGCAGAAGGCACGGCTGCCAATGGTGGAGCGATGACAATCAGGGATGCTCAAGAGGACAGAAGTCGAGGAGCACAGACATCTCGGGGGGTTGTGGAGCTGGAGGAGATTACAGATGGGAAGGGGCGAGGCAATGGATCGATTTGAAAACCAGGATGAGAATTTTGAAATCCTATTCCACCATTTTTCCCAACCATTGTCATAACCGAACATGAATTACATGTGGTTATCGCCCAAAGGAGCTGAATGGTTTATTTTACAGCTTTGACGAGAGTAAACATACTCAACCAAAACCACAGCCCACCATTGTTAATGTGTCCACATTGGGTCAATGCCATCTTCTGTCTATCTGCAGTCAGTTGGCCAGTGAGTTCAGATGGTGAAATATTCGCCATGTAAAGTGCAGCATCAGCAGTGAAGAGGCAACTTTTTTGTGTTGCGGCTTCTGTGAGAAAGCCCTGAATGAGCCAGTTGGCCATTTATCATTGCCGTTCATACCTTTGAAGCAATGGTGTGCATAATTCATAAGCTTCTTCATAAATCTGAGCTGCCATGACTCATATGGAAAGTTCTACTGTTGAGCTCACCTTGGTTTCAAGTCTTGTACAAATAAAGTAGTTAAAAGGTAGTTGTCTGGCACTTGGCAGTGTGTGGGCTGTCTATACCTCATTGGCAGTTCCTGTGCGTCTAATACTTATTGGATAAAGCGTACTCACTCATCCATTTCTTGACAGCTATCTGGCTTATGTTGTCATGCTGCAAACTCCTGTTTGTCCAGCATATGCATTGTGCAAGCTGGGCAGGTTAAGTGCTCCCTCAAGAAGTTGGAAATGAATGATCAATGTACCGATACCTGAGAATGAATCGGACTGCATTTGTGATGCAGAAGCTAACACTTGGGAGAGTGTTGTGCTGGTGAAGAATGAACTGGTACTTTTAAGAGCTGTTTCTGATGGATTGTTGATGAGGTATATCTCGCATCCAAAACGTGCATATACCCACTATGTACTTGCAGTATGCAAGTTCCCATTTCCCATTTGCAATGTCCTGTTCTATATATATGTTGGCGAATGAGCTTTCGTAATTCTCACCAAACAATCTATTTAAACAGGGGACTCCACAAACAACTGCAAACTGAGCTCGTGACCAAAACTGTAGCAAAGTCTCCCGATAAAAGCAGCGTTATTTCTCCAGTAAAATACAGTGAGTGGAGGCTGAGAAACTGTGTGTAAAATGCAGTCCCAGTCACTCGCAGCAGGACGGGCTCCAGGCGTGATTGGTGGGGCCATTACCCAATCATCTCACTCGCAGCAAGGCGGGCTCCAGGCGTGATTGGTGGGGCCATTACCCAATCATCTCTATCCTGGCTGGGTCAACTTGCAGTGTCTTTTTTTTCCCCCAAAATATACTTTATTCATATAAAATTTTCACAATACACTGGAAAATAGTTCAGTACCTTGCGGTCAGCAAATCCATACAATTCGTTTGGATGCTGACAGCAGTTCCATACAATGCACTAGCGTGCATTTCATTTCAAGGTACAGTTTAGTACAATCCGTAAATCACGTTACATGTAGTACTGTGCAAATGAGGGTATTACATGGAGTAGATGAGAACAGGTTTATATTACATTCCAGGATACATTTCAATACCGATCACAAATCACGTTACATATTGTACTATGCAGATGAATGCAGTACACGGAACGGATGAGAATACATTTACATTTCTTTACAAGTTACTAAACAGTGCAGAGACTTTCATTATACATGGCACAACACAGGTGTTTTTCAGTACATGGTGCTCAATGTATACAAGCAGATTAACAAGTACAGCCCGAGGGGGGTCTGATTCCATCCCCTGGGTTTACCGTGGCGGAAGGGGCTTAAACTGTGGCTCATCCCCACCGTGCCTTTGCGGCAACTGCACCAACCTTTAGTACGTCCCTCAGCACGTATTCCTGGACCTTGGATTGCGCCAGTCTGCAACACTCGGCCGTGGATATCTCCTTGCTCTGGAAGACCAGCAAGTTTCGGGAAGACCAAAGTGCGTCTTTCACTGATTTGATGGCTCTCCAGCATCAGATGATGTCTTTCTCGGTGTGCGTCCCGGGGAACAGTCCGCAGAGCACAGAGTCCTGTGTTACGGAGCTGCTTGGGATGAACCTCGACAGCAACCACTGCATCTCCTTCCAGACCTGCCTTGCGAAGGGGCAGTCCCAAAGGAGATGAATGACAATCTTGTCCGCACCACAGCCAACTCGGGGGCCGAGTGCTGTGTCTCTGAAACCCCGGCTGTGCATGAAGGATCCGACAGGATCCATCAACTCCTTTTGTATGGCATCCAGGACCTTGCGTGCCATCCACTGCTTTATGGCCTTGTGGTCAAAGGTGTTTTTCAGTGTCACTTTCTGCATAAAACCCTTTCAGATGCAGTTTCCTCTTTCCTTCTGTCTCCCTTCCTCTTTCCATGATGGTGACCCTATGATATTTTCCAACGATGAAGTTGCCGTTTCCTTTTCCTACCCTGAATCCTCCGATGCTTTCCTCAATGTCAATCACAAGGCGTAAGATAAAGAAAAATCCAACCCAACACTTTGTTACTGAGTTTTGGGATACGTTGTTGAGATTATCAAATGGCGCAAATCATGAATGGGCAAGTGACTATTATTACACATGGAGCACTGGAAATAGATTAACTTCCCGATGCTTTGTCAAGTCTGCGTGACTGTCTTGCCTGAACACACATCCGTGGCATAGCTAAGACCACCTATTTCCACCTCAACGTTTCCCACCTCGGCCCTTGCCCCAGCTCATCCGCGACTGAAATTCTCATCTGTGCCTTTCTAGACTTAACTGCTCCAACACACTCCTGGCCGGCCTCCCAAATTCTGCCCCACATAAACTGGAGGTGATCCAAAACTCAGCTGTCCGTATCCTAACTCGCACCAAGTCCCACTCACCCATCACTCCTTGTGGTCGTTGACCTACATTGGCTCCCGGTTAATCAATACCTTGATTTCAAAATTCTCATCCTTGTTTTCAATTCCCTCCATGACCTCGCCTCTCCCTATCTCTTTAGTCTCCTCCAGCCCAACAACCGCCTCCCCCCCCCACCCCCCCCGAGATGTCTGCGCTCCTCTAATTCTATCTCCTTGAGCATCGCTGATTATAATCGCTCAACCATTGGTGGCTGTGCCTTATGTTGCCTGGGCCCCACATTCTGGAATTACCTGCCTAACTCTCTCTGCCTCTCTTCCCCCTTCAAGACACTCCTGAAAACCTACCTCTTTGACCAAACCTTTGGTCATCTGCCCTATTTTCTCCTTGTATGGCTCGGTGTCAAACTTTTTGACTTGGAATACTCCTGTGAAGTGCCTTAGGACGTTTCACTATGTTAAAGATATAAATAAAAGCTGTTGTAATTGTAGTTGTACATGATTTGCGACCAAATTATGTAAGATTTACGTTGAGTCCCTCTGCTCAGGTGTCAACCGCAGCTCCATGAATAACAACTCTCGCCACTGAGTCAGAAGGTCGCACTCCAGAAACTTGAGCACATAATCCAGGCTAATGATCCCAATGCAGTGCTGAGGGAGAGCTGCACTGTTGGGACGTGCCATCTTTTGGATGAGACATTAAACCAAGACTGCCCTCTCAGGTGGACGTAAAAGATCTCATGGTACTATTTCAAAGAAGAACAAGGAAGTTCTCCCTGGTGTCCTGGCCAATATTTAGCCCTCAACCAACAGATTATCTGCTCATTGCTGTTTGTGTGCAATTTTAGCTGACACCTTTCCGACATTACACCAGTGACTATAGTTCAGAAGAACTTCATTGGTTGCAAAGCACTTTGGGACGTCGTGAAAAATGTTGCATAAAAATAAGTCTATTTCTTTTGTTAAGTGCATTAATTTTGTTTTATTCATTCACAGGATGTAGGTGCTGCTGGCAAGACCAGCATTTATTGCCCAGCCCTAATTGCCCCTTGAGAAGATGGTGGTGAGCCGCCTTGTACCGCTGTAGTCCGTGTGGTGAAGATACTCCCACAGTGCTGACTTTGTTGTAGTGGTTTGGTACAACTGAGTGGCTCGCTTCAGAGGGCAGTTAAGAGTCAACCACATTGCTGTGTGTCTGGAGTCACATATAGGTCAGACGGGTAAAGATGGCAGATTTCCTGCCCTAAAGGGACATTAGTGAACCAGTTGGGTTTTCACGACAATCCAGTAGTTTCATGGTCACCATTACTGATACTCACTTTGTAATTCTAGATTTATTTGATTAACTAGATTTGAACTCACTTATCCGGATTATTAGTCCAGTAATATAACCACTATGTTACTGTACCACCTACAGGCCAGCAAGGTCCAGAGTCTCATTTCTACCTCGGATAGCTATGTTCTCGCTTCTGAGCCCAAAGGTCCTGTAGCATTGCCCCCTTGGTCTGGCAACACGATGACCCTTACTGTGTGGATGTTGGGGGAGGGTTGTGATCCTTCCACCCTCCTTCGGCTAACTCTCACAGCTGAATATACTGCTAGTTCTCACTGTCCTGGCTGATGCACCTCCCAGATGACAGTTCTTCATGTGTCAGTGCGATGCCCATGATTATGACACTGCACTGCAGCAAGAGTCGGTGGTCTTGAGAGAAGTAAAGCAGCAATATGGAAAAAAAAATCCTTGTGTGTTAAAATTCTATGGGCTAGAAATTCGCCCGGGGAGCGCTATCCACCTTATCGCCCAGGTGCGACATTGGCAACGACTCCCGGCATATTGGGCAGGAGTTTAGTGGCAGCGCTGCACCCCGATCTCCTGCGCTTCGAGATTGTGATGTCATCGGTGTGCGCATCGGACTGCTAGCACTCCGGCAGCGAGATGTAGTTTCGCCCCCTGCAACGGTGCCAGGTGATTACACCAATAACTGCAGAGGACACGTGTCGGGTGTCTGGCCACTACCGGGGCGAAAATTAAAGGCGAGGTGGCCGAGTGGGGGGGGGGGGGGGAAACAAAACTTACCTTTCCATTAGCCGCTCCAGATGTGGTTTCTTCGCGTGGCCCTGGCCGCGATCACTCAGCCCCGGTACTCTGCTCGCGTGACGGGATGATCGCGCGGCACTCCCTCCCACCGGTGGTCCAGGTAGGTGCTTTTTCCTTATGCAGAGTCGACAGCATGGGCCCTTCCCTTTAAGGGAGGGAAGGACCCCTCAGATGCCGCAGTGCTGCGTGGCCCTCTGTGCAGCGATACTCTGGCGTCCACCCCGTTAGTGCCCTCGGGAGGAAGTGCAGCCCATGATTTAGTCCTCCACCACCTTTCGGAGGCGGTAACCCGAATTTCTCAATGGGGCGGGGCTTCCGCACCTGCCGCTAAGTTTCTCAGCTCCCGGATGTTACCACCCCCAAACGGGCCCATAATGAATCCCACCCCCTTAAAATATTGGGTGCAATATAGTAAACTAAATAGGTCTCCAAGTTCAGGGGTTGGATTAATCCCCCAGTAAGAAAAGAAAATCAACCTAAATCGATATCGTTCAAGAACGAACTCTCACGATCATGGGCACCAGAGGCAAGTGCCTGGGAGTGACTGCCGGTAACCTCTGCTCCTGACCCCGCCACAATAACCAGTGTTGGGGGAGGTTCCATCATTTGTGTGTAACTGGCTATCCAAGTTATTGGGTGATGGGCCAAATGGCTGGCAGGGGGAGGGGAATGGGAACAGGCACCTGTAACTTGGTGCCAGCAAACCACTCATGGGCGTGCCTGCAACGCTAACATCATTAGAAAATATGTTGGCCAATTTCTTGTTAGTATTGAGATATTTTTCCGGGCTCCAGGTGTGGGCGGCCGGGATGGGGCCCCAATCTCACTGGGTCAAGGATCGGAATGCCTCATTGGACCCAGCGAATGAGTCACTCTGCATTACAGAAAATAATCGTGGAGACTGGGAGTTGGCACAGTTTCTGGTCCCTCCATTACACTCTGGGCAGAATTATGCTGGGAATGTGCCATTAGCAACACAGATTCTTGGCTCCAATATTTTCCCATAGAATTTTGCAACTATAGAGTGCCATCTCTGAATCTGTGATTAGTCTCTTGGTTGTTGACAAAAGGAAAACCGGCTAGTATTCTTCAATTAGGGCCATTGGATTTTTATGTCACATGAACCACTGCGGCATTGGTTTTATGCCTTATCCAAAAGACGATACCTCTGACACTACATCTTGCTGCACTCAAGGACCAGCCAAGACCATGGAGTTGGATTGGGGCTTCGAACCCATGGCCTGCTGAATTCCATCCATCCATCCATCCGTCCCTCCCTCCCAGAGCCAACATTTCATCATAGGCAGTCCCTCGAAATCAAGGAACACTTGCTTCCACTCTAAAAGTGAGTTCTCGGGTGACTGAACAGTCCAATATGGGAATTACAGTCTCTGTCACAGATGGGACAGACAGTCGTTGAAGGAAAGGGTGGGTGAGACTGGTTTGCCGCACGCTCCTTCCGCTGCCTGCGCCTGGTTTCTGCATGCTCTCGGCGATGAGACTCGAGGTGCTCAGCACCCTCCCGGATGCTCTTCCTCCACTTAGGGCGGTCTTTGGCCAGGGACTCCCAGGTGTCAGTGGGCATGTTGCATTTTATCAGGGAGGCTTTGAGGATGTCCTTGAAATGTCTCCTCTGCCCACCTGGGGCTCGCTTGCCGTGTAGGAGTTCCGAGTAGAGCGTTTGCTTTGGGAGTCTTGTCCGGCATGCGAACAATGTGGCCCGCCCAGCGGAGCTGGTCGAGCATGGTCAGTGCTTCGATGCTGGGGATGTTGGCCTGATCGAGAACACTAATGTTGGTGCGCCTGTCCTCCCAGGGAATTTGTAGGATCATGCGGAGACATCGTTGGTGGTATTTCTCCAGCGATTTAAGGATTGCCCTTGAGAAGAACCATTGTTATTTTTATAGCAGATTGGTACAACTGATTGGTTTGCTTGGCCATTCAGAACCCAGTTAAGAGTCAACCACATTGATGTGGGTCCGGAGTCACATATAGGCCAAACCAGGTAAGGACAGTAGTTTCCTTCCATAAATGTCATTAGTGAACCAGATGGGTTTTTAAGGCAGTCAGCTAGTTTCATAGTCACCATTACTGATACTAACTTTTTTAAAATTCCAGATTTATTTAATCAACTGAATTTATCCCCGCTTTCAAAAGCCACCTTAAAACATTTTGACACCACCTTTTTTCTTGGCACCTTGCTTCATCCCCCTCCTCCTGAGCACATGGCCGCCAATGGTGGAGTGATGAAATCGGGGATAAGCAAGAGGCCAGGACTGGAAGAACACAGAGATCTCTGGTGCCGTGGGCGGTGGGAGAGGTCTCGGGTGGGGAGTTTGGATATGCGCAGCAGGGTTTTGGGTGAACTCGTGTTTACGGATGGTGCAAGGTGGGAGGCCGGCCAATATAATGGGAACATTATGCAAATAGATATAGTGGAGTAAAGACCAGTTTAAACTCATGAAATGCTTCAGAACGCCTTGTACACTAGATGGAAATCCATGTTGAAAATCATCTGCAATAAATGACAGTGAAGTACATTGCACCTGCCGTGTTGACCTGCTTCTTGTGAATACAATAACACAAGTGGAACAAAAGTACCTTGGAAATGGAGCAGCAAAGCAAGAAAATAACACAACAGTTTATGAGAAGAAACATCTTGCAAAAAAAAACAGTGACACAGAACTAAATTTACTTGGAAAAATATCAACAATCAATTGACACGCTAACATTGTCACAGTGGGCAAAACTGATCCAACATTGACCTGATTTTGCTGACTGCGGTGGGTCCATGGCGGGTGACGTCAGAGGTGGGTCCTGACCCCGCTGCTGGCTCCATCTTGCTTTGTGAAATGAATTTCCCCTGATTGGGGCTTGTTAAGCCCGCCCAGCGCGTTTTCTGATCCCATTAGAGGAAGCGGGTCCTGTTGATGTCATGTGATGACACGTCATCAGCCAGTTTCCTTAAAGGGATCATGTCCACATTGATTTTAACAGTTGTGCTATCAGTGCTCTACTGCATTGAGGTGCTGTAAACACTGACAAGCACTGCACAGAGGGGCAGGGCTGCACCCAGGCTCTCCCATCACTCCCTCCATATGCTTATGGAGGGAGTCACAGCATGCAGGGAGTTTCTCCTCCCTTCCCATGGGTGAAAGAGACATCCCCAGGGCACCAACACAGCCTGGTTGCAAATTGCACAGGAGGACACAAGCCGGGATGTGGTCAGGAGGACCAGGCTGCAGTGGTGCAAACCTTTCAATGATCTCAGTGGATCACAAAATGTTCGGACAAAGCCACACTCAACCTCATCGTGCTGTGCCACTCATCACATCCCCATCACTCTGCCTTCCCAACCCTACTCCTGCACATCCTTACTCACACCAAGATACCTTGCACCTCTACCCCATTCCTCTCTATCTACATTATCACTTCCCCATCTCACTAGTCACCCCTCACACTCGCCCTCATCTGTGTCCAATCATAACAACTAACAACACACAAGGGTAGGGACTTGGGTCTTTTAGCCAACATTCATGTAAAGTTTATGTTAATGTGTTGTCAAACATTGAAACCTTTATTTTCAACAATTTCCATTCTTGGACAGATTTGTGTGCACCTTTTGAAGTGGCTTAGCGAGTTGCAGTGATGGTGAGACATAATGTTACTGCCCCACGTTGGTGATGAGTGTGAAGGGAATGGCTTGGGCATGGTAGGGATGTTTTATGCTACTGGTCTGGGGTGGTGCCAACCTGGCGCATCATGTGGCAGCCAGGGTGTACAGCGTCAAGTGAAGTAAATCTGGCCATGGTGAGGCCATCACTGGCATCCTGGGCAGCAATGTGGTTGGGTGCTGATGCCCTGTGTCCTGTGTAGGATCAGTTGATTGTGGAGATAGTTGGTGTTGGTGCTGGTGTGCCTGTTGCTGCTGATGGGGCTGATCGTGGTGGCATTCTGAGGGCCAAGGTGAGACCGTTGTGAAGGGCACCCCTGTTGATGGAATAGATGGCAGGTGAATTAGAGATGACAGAAGTGATCTGTCAATGATGAGAGAGTTCTTCTAATGAGATGAGAGAGAATGGAGAGTGGAAAGTGGAATGCTTGCAGAATCTGTGCTGGAAATGGACTGAGAAACAGCTTGCGGCTGAGGAAAGTGAAGATCTGTCAGCTGGGAGCTTTTACTGTACATTTAAAGCTGTCAAGGAATCAGCTGGAGCAATAGCCGCCCGACCAGCGTGGTTCCCGTGGGTGTGTAGTTAAACAGAAAAGGTAAGGCTAAATGTATTCTTAATGCTCTCTCAGCAAGGCAATAATCAGATTAATTGGGGTCTTGACCCGCTGTCAAAAAACACTTTGCCACCGATCGCACCCGCTCACCCCTCAAAATATTCCAGCTATTGTCACAGCAGTCAGCACTGGTCCAGAAACCTCCAAAGCAACGACTGTAAGCTACACTGCAATGGGAGGCTGGAAACTACCAGTACATCTGCATACTGACCTCCCAAAGAGACCAATTTGGCCATCAAACCTCTTCCTCCCACAGTCCATGGATGATCGTGATTGAGCACTCAACCAGCCCATTGAACCTTATCTGAGAAAAGGTTTCTCCAGAATCCCTCAACAGTAAATTAAAAAAAAACAAGATATAAAAACAGAATATTTCGAGGTTCAATCTATGTGTTGAGTGTGACCTGTAATGTATGTACATAAGGTCTGCCCACCAACAGGGGGCACTACCGTCGGAGGTCCTAGGGTCATAGGTACACTCGTGCTGGGCCCGGTATACCATGTGGACTTCACCTTTGTATCCTCACTTCTGGAAGCCTTTAAAGATTGATCAGGTCACACCTCGCTGGCTCACAGTACGGAGTTCATTGTATCATTGCATCCACCACATGACCCTTCATTAGAACCCCACCTTAACCTGTCTTTTATTTTCTGGTGCCGACTAGCCTGCTGTGAATTAACAGCATTTTTCTCTTGTTGTTTACAGAGTTCATGGATTTTCTTGTTCTCAATGGAGCATCTATCATATATTCTTGACTTGTTGATGAGACGAGTCTGTGATCCAAGCAGTTAAGCAGCGCACGTTTTCCATTCAATATCTGATTTGCCTCTCTCTTTTGAAGCTTCAGTCTTGTCCCGAACCAGGTATTCATCCAGTTCAAAAGGAGGCCATTCAGCCTGCAGTGCCTCTGTCGGCTCTTTGGCAGAGCTGTCCAATTAGTCCCACTCCCCCTGCTCTTTCTCCATAGCCCTGAAAATGTTTCCTTTTCATGTATTTGTCCAATTCTCTTTCAAAGGTTTCCATTGGATCTGCCTCCGCCGCCCTTTCAGGCAGAGCATTCCAGTATATCAGCTGCGTAAAAAAGATTTCACCTCATCTGCCCTCTGGTTGTTTTGCCAGTTACCTTAAATCTGTGTCATCGAGTTACCGACCCGATTTGATCTATTAATACCTCTCAATTTTGAACATCTTCAATTGAATCCGCTCTTCGCCTTTTCTCCTCCAGGGGAACATTTGTAGCTTCTCTCGTCGCTCCACTCAACTGATGTTCCTCATCCCTGGCCACCTTTCATATATCTCTGTGAGGAAAGAAAGACTTCTTTGTGGTCTCCAGTCTTACCCGAGGCTTGTTAATTAAATACCTGTTGCCTCCATCGTTTTACACCCACTACCTGCTTCTATGTACATTTACCATTCTCTGTATGGGCCCCCAAATGGCAGTGGTAAAGACCTAGGTCGCAACATGTTCACATCCTTGTGCATTAAGATGAATGCTGCCCTTGTAATTTTTTTGGTTGCCACTCTTTCCAAAAGGCGGCAGCTCATGGCAAACAATTTGACGGAGGGAGGTGATTGTAGCTGCGCTTGCTCGTCTTGTCACAGGTACATTGACTCTCCAGCTAGCATTATTGCATCATGATGAGGACCAAGGACCCTGGCTGGTTTTTATGATTAGGGGAAGCCAGCCATAGTGCCCCCACCCCCGTCCAGTGACGTCCCTGGTGGGATTGGTTAATTCAGTTCAAACAGGGAATTGGACCTTGCACCTCTCTGGTCTCAGTGATTCAGTTGCACACTAGATCACGCACATAACCAGGGTAAGCCTTTGCAGGAGCCCAGTACCTATATATTCCTTCATTTAATTCTTCTGGATTGTCTCCTTGATATCACTCACTCAGTGATTTATCATCTGATGCTATTTGACATTACTTTACAGTTGCTATTTTAACGCCAGTCATTTTTGGTAGGAAGTTGATGGGAATGGCATGCTACGAGATAAATATAGAATATTAAAGGAGCTTTTGAGCTGATAATTTAAGTAGCCTAGTGCTCTCGCTCTCTCATTTAACCCTCAGCCTCACATCCTCTCTCTGTCTCCTTTTCTGTCCCCTCTCATTTCCTCCCTCGCTCACTCACTCTTTTACGCTCCCTCTTTTGCCCTCTGTCTCTTGCTCTCCCTCTCTTTTTATCTCCTCTCTCTCTCCCCCTCTCTCTCTCTTGCTTTCTTTCTCTTTAACCCTCTCTCTCTTCGCTCTCTCTCTCGTGCTCTCTCTCTCTCTCTTCTGTCCCTCTCTATTCCGTATGTTTCATTATAGATAGAATTTTGCACACTCGGGGAATCCAGGGATATGGAGATTAGACAGGAAAGTAGAGTTGAGGTTGAAGTTCAGCCATGACCTTACTGAATGGTGGGCCAGGCTCGAGGGGCCTTATGGCCTACTCCTGCTCCTATTTCTTATCTTATTCTATACAGCTAACATGCCTCACTGTTCCTGAGGGAAAATAAAGAAAGAAAATCATAACCAAATCTTTTCTAAGCTGATTTAGCTGATGTAATGTTCTATTTTAACACCATGGCGATAACTTGATCTTTTGAATCCAATCAACACATTTTGCATGCATGCTTGTAAATGAGTTTCATTACTTGCCATTTCTGTTGCAGTGCATATAGATCTCTCTCTTTTTTAACTATTCCCTGGATTGGCTTACCTAATGCTTCACCTCATCTTTTCAAAGATTGTTGAAAGTATTTGAGTTATACAGGGTAGTAGCAATGTTTTGAATAATAACCAAATGTTAACCAAGACAGGTGGCTTTGATTAGAGTACCAGTACTTGTCCTGTCTATGCTATGCTGTCAATAGATAAGTATTTGAGGGAGAAAGGAACAGAAGGATATGCTGGAGATGGCAGGGGATGATGTGTTGTATGTGGATGCTGATGGGGTGGAAGTTGAGGACAAGGGGCACCCTTCTGTGGTTCTGGGAGGAAGGGGAAGGGGTGTGTGCAGAAGTGCGGGAAATAGAATGGACACAGTCAAGAGCCATGTCAACCATGGTGTTATGTATGTAAAACTTTACTAGTGTGTAAGACTTGCCACCAGGGGACGCACCTGTTGGAGACCCAAGGGTCACTTGCACACCCCGGGCAAGCAGGTATAAAAGGCAGTCTACCATGCTGCTCCCTCACTCCGGAGTTACATTAAAGAGACCAATGTCACAACAGTTTGAGCTTACAGTATACAGTCTTGTGGAGTTATTCTGAACGTAACACACGGTGGACGGGAATCCTCGGTTGAGGAAAAAGGAAGAGCTATCGGAAGCACTGGTATGGAAGGTGGTCTTGTCAGAACAGATACAACGGAGATGGACAAACGGGGAGAATGGAATAGAGGCCTTACAGGGAACAGGGTGGGAGGAAGTATATTCAAGGTAGCTGTGCGAGTCAGTGGGCTTATAGTGGATGTTGGTCAATAGCCTATGCTCAGATACAAAGAGAGGGAAATCGAGGAAGGGAAGTGAAGAGTCAGAGACGGACCAGGTGAAGGTGAGGGAAAGGTGGAAATTCGAAGGAAAGAGAATGAAAATTTTGAGGTGCGGGCGAGAGCAGGGAACAGCCTTGATACGGATTAGTCAAGCTGTAAACACAACCTTTTTCCAAATTATGACCATTTAATTAATGAGCTTATCAAAAAATCTGATTCTTTAAATTTATGATTATGTTAAACTGAAGTGAATCCCAAATTTAATCTGATGATCCAACAATTTCACATCCAACATTCATAAGGAGCTCACCCCATAGCAAAAAAAGAAAGATTTTTAGTTATATAGTGCATTTCACATCCGAAGGACATCCCAAAGCACTTTAAAGCCAATGAAGTATTTTTGAAGTGTAATCACTATTGTAATACAGAAAAAGTGGCAGGCAATTTATGCACAGCAAGCTCCCACAACCAACAATGCGATAATAAGCATATAATCTGGGTTTTTTTGTGATTTTGTTTGAGGGATAAACATTGGCCAGGATACCGGGAATAACTCCCCTGCTCTTTTTTGAAATAGTGCCTTGGGATCTTTTACGTCCACCTGAGAGGGCAGATGGGAACTCGGTTTGATATCTCATCCGAAAGAAAGCACCTCTGACACTGCGCTGGATGTTAACCTAGATTTTTGTGCTCAAGTCACTGGATCTTTGACCACCTGACTCTGAGGCAAGAGTGCTACCCACTGACTCATGGCTGACCAGAAAGCCTGGTATTCAAAACCCATTCTGCACTGATTTAACATGCCTCCGCTGTGGGAGCGTTGGTTGTAATGTTGCATTTAACTTCAGTGCTCCTGGTCTGGAGAAGATTCACTCCCGAGTTCCCATTCCTAATTCAGATTTGTCGGTATTAGATGAGGGCAGGATTGAGCTTGATTGTGATGGCTCAGTGGTTGATTAACCTGCCCACTCATGAAGAGTGGTGACTAAGGAACATTGGAACTGCACGAGGCCATTCTCTGCTATTCAATTAGTTTATAGCTGATCTGTGTCAAAGGCCTTTGTGAGATCGAAAAAGGCCATGTATAAGGGCTGGCGCCGCTCCCTGCATTTTTCCTGCAGTTGTCACGCTGCAAAGATCATGTCCGTCGTTCCCTGTAGGCGACAAAATCCGCATTGTGACTCCGGGAGGAGCTCCTCGGCCACAGGGAGAAGGCGGTTGAGGAGAACTCTAGTGACAACCTTCCCAGTGGTTGATAGTAGGAAGATTCCCCTGTAGTTGCCACAGTTGAATTTGTTCCCCTTTTTAAAAATGGACACGATCACTGCATCTCTGAGATCTCCCGGCATGCTCTCCTCTCTCCAAATGAGAGAGATGAGGTCATGTATCCGTGTCAACAGCGCCTCTCCACCATATTTTAGCCCCTCAGTAGGAATTCCATCCACACCCGTAGCCTTGTTATTCTTGAGCTGTTTAATGGCTTTGCCGACCTCGTGCAGTGTTGGGGTTTCACTGAGGTGGTGGCGGGTGGCATTCTGTGGGATGGAGTTGAGAACACTCGAGTCAAAGGCAGAGTATCTTAAATCCATTTACCCACCTTGATTCCGCAACCGTTAATAAACTTGCCCAATGAAAATCTAGCAATCTCAACTTTGAAATTTTCAATTGACCCCCAGCATCAACAACTCTTTGGGGCAGTGTTTTCCAGATTTCCACTACCCTTTATGTGAAGCAGTGCTTCCTGACATCAACAACTTCCATTGATATAGTGCCTTTATCATAGTAAAATGGCCCAAGGTGCTTCACAGGAGTATTTTCAAACGAAATTTAACACCGAGCCACGTAAGTAGTTTTGGGACAGATGAACAAAAGCTTGGTTGAAATGGTAGGCTTTAAGGAGCATCTTAAAGAGAGTGGAGAGGTTTAGGAATGGACATCCAGAGCTTACAGCCTGGGCAGCTGAAGGCATGGTTGTCAATGGTGGAGGGATTAAAATCAGGGATGTGCAAGAGGTGGCCTAGCGCTAATTTTAACGTTATGGCCCCTTGTTCTAGGCTCCCTTTCCAGAGGAAATAATTGCCGGGAATTTGCGGTGGGTAATGGTGTGAACTGTCAGCGTTCGGCGTCAGTGCCCCTCTGAAACTGACCGTAATTCAGGATTTAGCGCATGCGCAGCTAAAGGCGGAAACCCTGAAGTTGCAATCAGTCATTCAGTGCTCAGACACAGGCAGCGCTATAGAACCCCTCCACCCCCAATATATCAGTGGACCGCAATCAGCGGAACTGCCAAAAACGTAAGCTTTTCCGCGCTAATATCTGTTAAACATCCCATTAAATGTTAAGCCTTGTTGGAATAGGTGTAAATGGGGTTTTAAAAGCATATTGACTGCTAAATAACTGTTCTGGCCATGAAAAACTGATTTTATTTGTGGAATCTCAAATTTCTCCATTATGATAATTATATAGATTTTTTTCAAGATAATTATTTTTGAATTTTTTTCATGATATTTCAGCATCTACTGTAACCCCATGTGTAGGGCTAAATCTTTATTTTGCTCTCTAATATTTTTTAGAAGTGCGGATGTCAGTGCTTTTTATTTCCTGGTTTGCTGTCTGTGAGAATTCTTCAATGTGATTGGCTGCTTAAACAGCTTGATGACAACCCTGCTGCTCCAAGCTTGGAATCCCCTTTTGACATCGCTACAATCAATTTCATGTCGAGGAAGCTGAAGATCTCACCACAGAGAGATCGCAAGATCTCTGTGGGCAACATTCTGCGAGTTCCGTGGAGATCGCTGTCCCTTTGCCGCTGACCGCAAATTATGGGCCAATTTCTCTACCAAATCCATTCATCATCAATGAACGCCTCAACTAGATCAGCCCTTAATCTTCTATTTTCAAGGAATGCAAGCCGAGACTTGCATGAGGTATTTTAAGGTTGCCGCTGCCTTAGACATGGTATCCTTAGAAATGCCAGTACCTTTAGGGGCAGAAGCAGGTGAAATCTGTGGGTCAAGGATTGATTGAAAACTAAAAGGAAACCCTGATTAGCATTCTGAATAGTAATTCTTAAAGAATCGTCGTGCTAATGGCAGTGAAGCACTGAAAAAACTTTACAAATGCAAAACAGAAGACCCATTAGGCTCAATAATGGGAGTGGAGGAGAGCTGCTGTTCACTATTGATAAAATGCAATCGTAACAAAAGTGCGATTAAAAGGAGATAGCAGAAATATTCACTCAAGAATGTCACTCTTTAACAATTCTAATCCCCCCACCCCCCCATCTCTAAATCCCTTCAGCTGTGGCTCAATGGGCAGCACTCTCGCCTCCTGAGTCAGAAGGTCGTGGGTTGAAGTCCCACTCCAGGGACTTGTGGACTTGAGCTCAAACTCTTGGCTGACCCTCCCAATGCAGTGCTGAGGGAGAGCTGCACTGTTGAAGGTGCCGTTTTTCAGATGAAACGTTAAACCGAGGCTGTGCCTGCCCCCTCAGGTGGACGTAAAAGATCCCATGGCCATTAATTGAAAGAAAAACAGAGGAATTCTCCCCAGTGTCCTGGCCAATATTTACCCCTCAAGCAACCTCAACTTAAAAAAAAAACAGATTATCTGGTTATTCTCACATTGTTGTTTGTGGGAGCTTGCTGTGCACAAATTGGTTGCAGTTACAATAATTACTGCACTTCAAAAAAAAATGCTTCATTGGATGTAAGCCCTTTGGGGAATCCTGAGGTTGGGAAAGTTATTATGAGCAAGCTATTAATTAAATGGAGAAAGATTTCAAAGTGCTGCAGTGCAGTGGGACCGAGGGGTCCTTGTGCATGAAACACAAAAGGATAGTATGCAGGGACAGCAAGTGATCAGGAAGGCCAATGGAATCTTGGCCTTTATTACAAAGGGGATAGAGTATAAAAGCAGGGAAGTTTTGATACAGTTATACAGGGTATTGGTGAGGCCGCAGATGGAATACTGCGTGCAGTTTTGGTTCCCATATTTACGAAAGGATATAATTGCTTTGAGGCAGTTCAGAGAAGGTTCACTAGGTTGATTCCGGAGATGAGGGGGTTAACTTATGAGGAAAGGTTGAGTAGGTTGGGCCTCTACTCATTGGAATTCAGAAGAATTAGAGGTGATCTTATTGAAACATATAAGATTATGAGGGGGCTTGACAAAGTGGATGCAGAGAGGATGTTTCCACTGATGGGGGAGACTAGAACTAGAGGGCTTAATCTTAGAATAAGAGGCCACCCATTTAAAACTGAGATGAGGAGAAATTTCTTCTCCGAGGGTTGTAAATCTGTGGAATTCGCTGCCTCAGAGAGCTGTGGAAGCTGGGACATTGAATAAATGTAAGACAGAAATAGACAGTTTCTGAAAAGATAAGGGGATCAGGGATTATGGGGAGCCAGCAGGGAAGTGGAGCTGAGTCCATGATCAGATCAGCCATGATCTTATTGAATGGCGGAGCAGGCACGAGGGGTCGTATGGCCTACTCCTGTTCCTATTTCTTATGTATATCAATGCAAATTTTTTTCTCGTGAGATGTTCCTCTAACGCCCCCACCACCACCCCCGCCCTTTGTGTCTATATGCACTCTAGTAATGACTCCATGAGGTAAGGTATTGTACTTGAACTGTTATGATCTTAGTCCATTTATTGCAGCTCCTGAATGAGGGTACAGTAAGGTGAGCTCCCTTTTATACCTGGTTACCTGCAGTGTACAGGTGACCCATAGGCCTCCACCAGTTGCACCCTCTGGTGGTACAGTCATAGTGTATACAGTGTGAAGATACATTCAGTGGTCTTGTTTAACTGTACATTGAATGTACAGGGTATATACATATTTTATATATACACAACACCCCCCCTTCCCCCCTTCCCCTCTTCCCCCTTATACTATCCATTTCACGACTGCCTTCATAAGCTACTCCAAAACTCTGTTATCCTTTTGGGTGAGAATGTTTTTTCTAACTTCCCTTCGTAGTCCCACGTGTGCAGTTGGTCTGCTGCCCAAACAAACAATAAGTGGCTTGAATGGTGGTGCTTTGTTACTCCTAACAATTCTTGTCAACTTGCTTGACCTCGCCATGCTGTGCTAACTGGATTGAATATCTGTCTACTTAATAGACTAAAGGTTACGATGCAGATTCTAAACGGTAGACTTCTAGGTGCTGAGTTTTAATTTCAATCGGAATCCAAAATAAAAATCAGGCCTGCTGTGATATTTTGATGATTTTATTTAGGTAAAGCTGCCAGGATGAAGGGTTTGTAAATATTAAATCGTGGGTTTAATATGTAAAGCACGTAACTCCATTAACCCAGGTCTCGGGCAGCTTGTTGCTTTTCTCAGTTCAGTGCTGGAAAGTGTAAGGTTTTCAGACTTCACTGGCCTTGCCGACTGCTCCAGAAGGGAGCGCCTCCTAAATGGGGGAACAGCCATTTCCCCCCCGGAATGCGATGGGGAAGTCCGTGGAAAAGCAATTCTTGCATGTCTACTCGGGAAGAGGCTCAGGAGCCAATCTCTCCATTGGAAAAGATTCTTGGCCTGGGGAAGCTTCAGAGGAAGGAAAACGAAAATTTTTTTTTTCGATTTGACAGGCTGAGCAGCTCTAAACAGTTGGAGACCCTCAGAAGGGCTGAATACCACAGAATCACTACTATAGTCAGATAGTCGCTCTATCATTTTCTCTCTCTCTCTCTCTCTCTTTCAGGCCAATATTTATCCCTCAATCAACATAACAAATACAGTTTATCTGGTCATTGTCACATGGCTGTTAGTGGGAGTTTGCAGTGTGCAATTTGGCTGACGCATTTCCCATCTTCCAACAGTGGCTACACTCCAAAAATACTTCACTGGATGTAAAGCGCTTTGCGATGTCCGGTGGTTGTGAAAGGTGCTATATAAATACAAGTCTCTTTCTCTCTCTTTCTCGCTCTCTCTCTTTATCTCTCTTTCTCTCTCTTTTTCTCTCTCTCTTTCTCCCTTTCTCGCTTTCTTTCTTCTTTCCCCCTTTCCCTTTCCCCTTCCCCCTTTCCCTTTCCCTTTTTCTCTTTCCCTTTTTCTCTTTCCCTTTCCATCTTTCCCTTTCTCCTTTCCCTTTTCTCTTTCCCTCTTTCTCCTTCCCTCTCTTTCTCCCTTTCTCTCATTCCCTTTCTCTCTCTCTCTCTTTCTCTCTTTCTTCTCTTTCTCTTTCTCTCTCTCTAGCTCTCATCTTTCTTTCTTTTTTCTTTTCCATCTTTTCTCTCTTTCTCTCTTTCTCCCTTTCTCTCTTTCTCTTTCTCTCTTTCCCTTTCTCTCTTTCCCTTTCTCTCTCTCTCTCTCTCTCTCTCTCTTTCTTTCTCTTTCTCTTTCTCTAGCTCTCATCTTTCTTTCTCTCTTTTTCTTTTCCATCTTTTCTCTCTTTCTCTCTTTCTCTCTCCCCTTAAGCGAATGGAATGAATGCACCTGATCCATGGGTTGGAATATGCTGAGTTGCGCTGTGGGGATGTGGTGGGAATGGGTAGTGGTGCTGACTGTGACTGCTATCTTGGCTGTCCCTCTGAGCACCATACATGGATGCCGGCAGATGAAAAAAAAACATTCCTGGTGAAAATTTCAATGAACTACACCCACACTTTCCCACTACTCCAACAAATAAATAGAAGTTTAAAAACTGAAAGGTCAGCAGTTACCTTGCACTCCGGACGATATCGCCCCGGGATCATCGCTGAACGGACTACTTTCCGGCCGGACGCTACCGTCGGTGAAAGAGTGAATTTTCCAAACGCGCCGCTACAGGGACGTTGCGGACTTGGTGATGTCACTGAGTTGGAGACGCCGTTAAACCTTCACTAAAGTTCGCGGACAGCACGACACTTGGGTGGCTGGTGTTTAGCGGACCTTTAGCGCCCTGCTCTGGTGCTAATGGAAGCTCTAAACAACCGAATTTCAGCCCCTTTACATTTCACAGCATTGTTTTTGAGAGTGGCAGCCCGATGTGGTCCCCATTCGCCATGCTCTGTGCGTTGTCCACCGCGGGCTACTTGCCGATCAGGAGTGAACGTCCCTGCCGGTTTTTTTCCCCCTCTGACTCGGGAGCTCTGAGGCTAGCTTTAGAGGTGACCCAATAGATGCTGAAAAATAACTAAAGGGCCGGATGGCGTGCCTATTGCTAGCCCTCCCCAATCTGTTAAACTGGAATAATCTGAGAGACACGAGTTTAAACTGTGGAATAGACTGGATTTTAGGGGATACTTTTCCCAGAGAGCAGTGAGCCTCTGGACTACATTGCCGCCTGGTGCATTGGGTGCAGACTCTCGGGGGCTGAAATTCAGTTTTTAACGCCTCCCATTAGCGCCGGAGAGGGGCAGCTAAGTGCCTCGGCGGCGACCGGGTCCCTCGGCTCATGGTTAATTTAGTTGGGCGGTGGGAGCGGCGCCCAGACCTACCTCTGCGCGCTCTGCTGTCACCCGCATGGTGCTGTCACCGAGCGTGCAATGCCCCCTTGCCGCGGCGGCGGCGGCGAACTTAGATGAGTGCGATGGCCTTACCGGCAGGCGTCTGTACATCCCCAGAAAGGTGGTGGGACAGCGGGGATCTGGGGAGGCAGCGTCCAGGGGTCAAGGTAAGTGGTTAGGTTCATTTTTTGTAGCATTTATGTCTTAATGGGGCCAGTGGGGAAGTGTGGGTGTGGGTGGAGGGAAATTCACCGTCTGGGAAATTCAGTCGGCTTCCTGAGATCTTAGGCAGTCCCTCGGAGTCGAGGATGACTTGCTTCAACATTAAAAATGAATTCTCAGATGACTGATAAGTCCGATGCAGGAATTACAGTCTCTGTCACAGGTTGCACAGACGGTGGTTGAAAGGACGTTGGTTGAAACGTCTGTTTGTTGAAATGTTTGGTTGATGCGCTCCTTCCACTGTCTGCGCTAGGTCTCTGCTTGCTCCCAGCGAAGAGACTCCAGCTGTTCGGTGCTTTCCCGGATTATTCTCTTCCACTTTGAGCGGTCTTGGGCCAGGGATTCCCAGATGTCGGTGGAGATGTTGAACTTCTTCAAGAAGGCCTTGAGGGTGTCCTTGAAGTGTTTCCTCTGGCCGCCGGGCTCTCGCGTGCCCTGACGGAGCTCCGAGTAGAGCGCTTGCTTCGGGATTCTGGTGCCAGGCGTGCGGACGATGTGACCCGCCCAGCGGAGCTGATCAAGCGTGGTCAGTGCTTCGATGCTGAGGATGTCAGCCTGGGCGAGAACACTGATGCTGATGAGCCTATCCTGCCGATGGATTTGCCACTTTTCGCGCTGCTCGCTCATCTTTGGGAGGAAAAACTGAATTTTGCAGTTTGAGGCTGCACGTCCCGCCTGGCTCAACACTCAGCCGGTGTCACTGCCTCGAATACGGTCGCACCGAATTTCAACCCCTCTGCCTTTGAGAGGGAGCTGGGCCAGTTCATGATTGGGACAGAGAAGCCAAAATATAGACGGCAAGTGTCTTTTTATAAAGGACACTTAGTCCATGTGATCACCTGGACTGGTTTTGATCACCTGAGGGGATCGGACGGGTATTTTAGAGTATTGTTCTCAGTTGTGTCTGTTTCTCAGTTTTTGCCTCTCCCGGGAGATGATATGGCCGCGGGCGTGAGGGAAGGTTGAGCCACGATGCTCCGGCCATCATTAGAGTGGGGACAGGCTTGATGGACCAGCTGACCTTTTCCTGCCCATCATTTTCGTATGTTCGTAACCCCTTGCTGCAAGTCAGCATAGACGAGGAACTGGAACTTGGGATCAATGGCTTGTGGTCTGCCCCATGCGGTGCAATTAGTGAGCAAGATATCGGGGAGAGCAGTATAGCGTGGGAGCAAAGAAGGTTAATTGGTTAAACTGCTGCATTGCTTCTCTATCAATCAAGTTCATTCTCATCAGCAAAATGGTCTTTTGTAATGAGGGGACTTGACAGCAGCCAAGGCATTTCATGCAAATCGCTGTATTAGCAAAGTTGTTGATGACAAACAAGGTTATTGCAACACAAGCAAATTACCTTTTTTTCCCCTCTCATATCTGTAATTTTATAATCTCACGGGCGTCCTCTGAGATCCTCACCGCTGCAGTCGACAGAGTGCTTCAAAATAATTACACAACTTGAAGAGTTGTGTCACTTTTGCTATTTTTCTGAATAGAATTGTTGGAATACGAAAGGGCCATTAACATGACTTGCACCATTTAAAAATCCATTAAATGTGCTGTTTGCTGTTGAGGGACGAGAGTGTTGTAGACAGAAGAGGCGGCCATTCAGCGAGCTGAAACCGCGAGGGACTACGGAGCGTCCTCCTCCGTTTCGACTGCCCCCAAAAGTTTGTCACCATCCCCCGCCTGCTCTGCGACGACATGCAGGCCGTGACCCTGATCAACGGATCCACTACAGACCCAATCCATGTCCGGACTAGGGTCAAGCAGGGTTGCGTCATCGTTCCACTCCTCTTCTCAATCTTCCTCGCTGCAATTCTCCAACTAATGCTCAACAAGCTCCCCGCTGGAGTGGAACTAAACTACAGAACCAGTGGGAACCTGTTCAACCTGCGTCATCTCCAGGCCGGATCCAAGACCTCCCCAACCTCTGTCATCGAACTACAGTATGCAGGCAACGCTTGCATTTGCTCACATTCAGAGGCTTGTCGACATCTTCACCGAGGCGTACGAAAGCATGGGCCTTACAGTAAACATCCATAAGACAAAGGTCCTCCACCAAACTGACCACACCACACAGCACTGCCCCCCAGTTATCAAGATCCACGGCACGGCCTTGGACAACGTGGACCATTTCCCATACCTCAGGAGCATATTATCAGCAAGGGCAGACATCAACGACGAGGTTCAACACCGCCTCCAGTGCGCCAGTGCAGCCTTTGGTCGCCTGAATAAGAGAGTGTTTGATGATCAGGCCCTCATATCTGGCACCAAGCTCATGGTCTACAGGGCTGTAGTGATACCTGCCCTCCTGTATGGCTCAGAGACATGGACCATATACAGAAGACACCTCAAATCGCTGGAGAAATACTACCACCGATGTCTCCACAAGATCCTGCAAATCTCCTGGGAGGATAGTTGATCAGGCCAACATCCCCAGCAACGAAGCACTGACCACACTCGACCAGCTCCGTTGGGCGGGGCACATTGTCCGCATGTCCAACACACGACTCCCAAAGCAAGCGCTCTACTCGGAACTCTGACACGGCAAGCGAGCCCCAGGTGGGCAGAGGAAACTTTTCAAGGGCACCCTCAAAGCCTCCTTGATGATAAAGTGCAACATCCCCACTGACACCCAGGAGTCCCTGGTCCAAGACCACCCAAAGTGGTGGAAGAGCATCCGGGAGGGCACTGATCAGGCCCCCCACCCACCCTTTCCTTCAACCACTGTTTGTCCCACCTGTGACAGAGACTGTAATTCCCGTATTGGACTGTACAGTCACCTGAGAACTCACTTTTATAGAGTGGAAGCAAGTCTTTCTCGATTTCGAGGCACTGCCTATGATGATGATGATCCTGTTCCGCCATTCCATTAGATCATGGCTGATCTGTATCTTAACTCCCTCTACCTGCCTTGATTCCATGTCCCTTAATACCCGTGCCTAAAAAAAAAATCTATGTCTCAGTTTTGAAAATTTTCAATTGGCCCCTCAACCTGAACAGCATTTTTGGGGGAGAGAGTTCCAGATTCCCACCACTCTTTGTATGAAGAAGTTCTTCCTGACACCACCCCTAAATGGCCCTGCTATAATTTTAAAGTTCTACCCCCTTGTTCTGGGCTCCCCCGTGATGGTTCTTCCTGGCCATTTGCGCTGAAGTCTATGTTTGGGTGTTATTGGACATGATGATCTGCCGGTGGGCCACACTGCAGAGATGTAGAGTGCGGATTCTGTCTTTTTTTATCCTCCCCCAATCTCTCTCATCTCCTTTCACGGTGAGCCTCCCAATCCTGGCGAGATGCGAGTCCTAAAGACAGGGGAAAGGGAGAGTTAACCAGAGTGGTATTGGTAGAAGTTCCTTGCAAGTCCGTTCCTTTGCTCCCTTGACGTCTGCACTTTCTCGACATGCAGTCAATCCTCACAACATCACTGACACAAACACTCTACAAGATGGCTCCATACAGAATCTGTCATCATGTGATTTTATCACATGACCCTTTTATTGTATTTACATCAGTAGTTGCAGTGCATCAGTAGTCCACTAGGTGGAGCTCTCTATTACACAAACCACTTCTCGCGCTCGTTGCTTTCACTTCAAGTTGCTGGATGTGGATGTCAATTTCTTTGTCAATAAAATTAAATCTACAAGTTAAAGATCAAGTGTATTGGATGTTAGTTGAGGGATAAATTTTGCCCAGGATAACGGGAGAACTCTTCTTCCAATAAGGCGCTGGGATCTTTAACATCCACCTCAAGAGGGCAGATGAGGCTTCGTCCTTTCTAGAGTGTGAATATTAACGTAGCTTGGCTCAGTTAATAGGGCTCTTGCTTTCTGAGTCGGAGGTTTGTGAGTTCAAGCCCTGCTTCAGGACTTAAGCACATAATCTGGGTTGACGTTTCACAGATAGAGGCAGCCATCTTCCAGTTGCGACATCAAACTGTGTCTATGTATCTTTTTTTTTTAAGCGCGATAAATTTGCGGTTTGCCCAGATTGAACATTGGTCCCTCCGTGAACACCACTAGAAATGGATTTACTGGTCATCAATCTCCTTCTTTGTGTGTGGGATCTTACGGTGCTGTGGTGGCCAATGTTACGTCGGTACTTCTGTGTACGCTGCAAAGAGCTTTTGAACATCCCGGGGACATGAAAGATTCTATATAACTGCAATATCTTTTAAATTCAGAGTCACGTTGTAACTAGTCTGTAAAGCAGGACTGCAACCTACATCTTCTTCAATAAATCCATTGATGCCGCATGACCTGTGATCCCTTTTGAACATGGTTGCCACTTGGGAGTGCAGGATTAGTGAATCTGTGCTTTTTTATCTTAACGATTAACTTACCAGTTTTATTTTTTTTTAAATAAATAGCTCTTGCAGTTCCACGTCTTCAGTTATTAAGCATCACCATGCTGGACAACAGTCCAACTATCCTGGTGAGTAAAGCTGCCTCCTGAATGTAATAACGCCTCGATTTCAAAATTCTCATCCTTGTTTTCAAATCCCTCCCTGACCCTCGTCCCTCCCTATCTCTGTAATCTCCTCCAGCCCCACAACCCCCCGAGATGTCTGCGCTCCTCTAATTCTGTCCTCTTGGTCATCCCTGATTATAATCGCTCAACCATTGGTAGCTGTGCCTTCTGCTGCTTAGGTCCAAGCTCTGGAACTCCCTCCCTAAACCTCTCCACCTCTCTACCTCTCTTTCCTCCTTCAACACGCTCCTTAAAACCTACCTCTTCTGACCAAGCTTTTGGTCATCTGTGCTAATTTCTCCTTATGTGGCTCGGTGTCAAATTTTTTGTTTTATAATACTCCTCTGGAATGCCTTGTGTCATTCTACTATGTTACAGGCGCTACATAAATACAAGTTGTTGATGCACCAAGACAAACCAAGAATGTCCCAAGTCTCAAGTTCAGTTCTTCATCTTGGATGAATTAATTGATTCCATCCATGAGTACAATCCAGGGGCCTCGACACCCTGAGGTAAGGGGTGAGGGGTGGTGATAATCAACTAAAAGTATACCCCCCCCCCACCCCCCCGTCTCCCCACCCACCCGATTGTCATCCTGCGACACTGGTGCAAAAGTTCAACTGTCTTTGCATGTACCAACCGTTGGGTTGGGGAGAGGAGAGCGGAATTTGGAACTCCACTATCTGAGCAACCTGCCAGGACTCCCAGTCGAGGCCCACATGTGAAGTGATGAAGTTGTGAAGAGTAAACTGCCAGCAGTTTTGTTTTAAACTCCGAGACCAGCGAGAGGAGGAGTGAAATTGGAAAAATAATGGCGCAGGCTTTCCGTGGTATAAGTGGCCCGCAAGTTCCGGGATTCCTTGTGCGCTGCGCTTGCATGAAAACTCTGAACTTACGATCTGTCAAGTTTCAGCTTGTACAATTGTACAAATCCGAAGGAAATGGGCATTTGCTGGCAGAGGGTATTGGCCCAACATTGATCACCCACAAAACACTTCCGCCCGATAAAAGCAGGCATAAGGCCGCCTCTTACCAGTGTAAGGGATTAAATAAATGTTAAAACGATTTTTAAATCCTTTAACCATTCAAAAACTTTGGCCACTTTAAAAAAAAAAGTTTACATTTACATTTTTTCTTAATTAAATTTTTGTTTTAAATGTTTAGTTGAATTGTATTTTAATTACTTTTGACCAGGTGATGATTTATTTTAATTTCAGTGTTGTGATAGTGTTTTTTAGGTGATTCCTAATCATGCTTATGGCGATTCTGCAAATGGAATCTCCAACAGCATCATGGAGATCCCCCTTTGTGATTGGTTGGGCCGGCCCATGTGATCCCAGGGATGCTTGCGAACCACCTGTTCCCCGGGAAACAAGGGCCTTTATGCAGGCGTTTCCTGCAGACTCAGGAGCGCGAGCCTTCGGAGGTCCCGGGCCATCGGGTCAGCATGGATTGTACCCGCGGATCGAGGCATGCGCCCGCGGGAAGCCTCCGAATCATAATTTGAGGCCCATTATTTTTTTTTAAAATAATGTCCGAGAGGCGGGAGTGCGTGGTTGGTGAGGCCTATAAAAGGTTCAGCGGCAGCGAGAGGCGGCGGCAGTCCGAGAGGCGGGAGTTCGTGGTTGGTGAGGCCTACAAAAGGCCCAGCAGCAGCGAGAGGCGGCGGCAGTCCGAGAGGCGGGAGTTCGTGGTTGGTGAGGCCTACAAAAGGCCCAGCGGCAGCGAGAGGCGGCGGCAGTCCGAGAGGCGAGCCGGTGCAGCTGCAGCGGGGAGAGAAGGCAAAAAAGAAGTCGAAAGAAATCAAAAGGTGACGTCACAGCCAAGGGGGTAAGTGATTGGCTGGTGATTAGTGAGTAGTTTTTCTTTTTTCTCTTCGATAACAGTGAGTAAACTTTAGCATTGTTGTTGCTTATATAAGGGTTAAGTCATGGCAGGACAGCTCTGTCACGTGATATGCTCCTCCTGTACCATGTGGGAACTCAGGGACGACTCCAGTGTCCCTGACGACTACGTGTGCGGGAAGTGTATCTGCCCCCAGCTCCTGACGGACCGCGCTGCGAAGTTGGAGCTGAGGGTGGATTCACTCTGGAGCAACCACGATGCTGAGAATGATGTGAGTAGCATGTGTAGCGAGTTGGTCGTACGGCAGGAAAAGGGTCCACAGCCACATAGGGAATGGAAGACCAGCAGGAAGAGCAGTGCAAGGAAGGTAGTGCAGGGGTCCCTTGTGGTCAGCCCCCTGCAAAACAGATACACCGCTTTGAGTACTGTTGGGGGGGATGACTCATCAGGGGAGGGCAGCAGCAGCCAAGATCATGGCACCGTGGCTGGCTCTGTTGCACAGCAGGGCAGGAAAAATAGTGGGAGAGCGATAGTGATAGGGAATTCAATTGTAAGGGGAATAGATAGGCGTTTCTGCGGCCGCGACCGAGACTCCAGGATGGTATGTTGCCTCCCTGGTGCAAGGGTCAAGGATGTCTCGGAGCGGGTGCAGGACATTCTAAAAAGGGAGGGAGAACAGCCAGTTGTCGTGTGCACATTGGTACCAACGACATAGGTAAAAAAAGGGATGAGGTCCTACGAGACGAATTTAAGGAGCTAGGAGCTAAATTAAAAAGTAGGACCTCAAAAGTAGTAATATCGGGATTGGTACCAGTGCCACATGCTAGTCAGAGTAGGAATCGCAGGATAGCGCAGATGAATACGTGGCTTGAGCAGTGGTGCAGCAGGGAGAGATTCAAATTCCTGGGGCATTGGAACCGGTTCTGGGGGAGGTGGGACCAGTACAAACCGGACAGCAAAATTCTAAAAGGACAAAGGGTGTTAAAAAAACAAGCCTGAAGGCGTTGTGTCTTAATGCAAGGAGTATCCGTAATAAGATGGATGAATTAACTGTGCAAATAGATGTTAACAAATATGATGTGATTGGGATTACAGAGACGTGGCTCCAGGATGATCAGGGCTGGGAACTCAACATCCAGGGTTATTCAACATTCAGGAAGGATAGAATAAAAGGAAAAGGAGGTGGGGTAGCATTGCTGGTTAAGGAGGAGATTAATGCAATAGTTAGGAAGGACATTAGCTTGGATGATGTGGAATCTATATGGGTAGAGTTGCAGAACACCAAAGGGCAAAAAACGTTAGTGGGAGTTGTGTACAGACCTCCAAACAGTAGTAGTGATGTTGGGGAGGGCATCAAACAGGAAATTAGGGGTGCATGCAATAAAGGTGCAGCAGTTATAATGGGTGACTTTAATATGCACATAGATTAGGCTAACCAAACTGGAAGCAATACAGTGGAGTGGGATTTCCTGAAGTGCATAAGGGATGGTTTTCTAGACCAATATGTCAAGGAACCAACTAGGGGGGAGGCCATCTTAGACTGGGTGTTGTGTAATGAGAGAGGATTAATTAGCAATCTCGTTGTGCGAGACCCCTTGGGGAAGAGTGACCATAATATGGTGGAATTCTGCATTAGGATGGAGAATGAAACAGTTAATTCAGAGACCATGGTCCAGAACTTAAAGAAGGCTAACTTTGAAGGTATGAGGCGTGAATTGGCTAGGATAGATTGGCGAGTGATACTTAAGGGGTTGACTGTGGATGGGCAATGGCAGACATTTAGAGACCGCATGGATGAACTACAAAAATTGTACATTCCTGTCAGGCGTAAAAATAAAAAAGGGAAGGTGGCTTAACCGTGGCTATCAAGGGAAATCAGGGATAGTATTAAAGCCAAGGAAGTGGCATACAAATTGGCCAGAAATAGCAGCGAACCCGGGGACTGGGAGAAATTTAGAACTCAGCAGAGGAGGACAAAGGGTTTGATTAGGGCAGGGAAAATGGAGTCCAAGAAGTAGCTTGCAGGGAACATGAAGACGGATTGCAAAAGTTTCTCTAGATATGTAAAGAGAAAAAGGTTAGTAAAGACAAACGTAGGTCCCCTGCAGTCAGAATCAGGGGAAGTCATAATGGGGAACAAAGAAATGGCGGACCAATTGAACAAGTACTTTGGTTCGGTATTCACGAAGGAGGACACAAACAACCTTCCAGATATAAAAGGAGTCAGAGGGTCTAGTAAGGAGGAGGAACTGAGGGAAATCCTTATTAGTCGGGAAATTGTGTTGGGGAAATTGATGGGATTGAAGGCCGATAAATCCCCAGGGCCTGATGGACTGCATCCCAGAGTACTGAAGGAGGTGGCCTTGGAAATAGCGGATGCATTGACAGTCATTTTCCAACATTCCATTGACTCTGGATCAGTTCCTATCGAGTGAAGGGTAGCCAATGTAACCCCACTTTTTAAAAAAGGAGGGAGGGAGAAAACAGGGAATTATAGACCGGTCAGCCTGACATCGGTAGTGGGTAAAATTATGGAATCAATTATTAAGGATGTCAAAGCAGTGCATTTGGAAAGAGGTGATATGATAGGTCCAAGTCAGCATGGATTTGTGAAAGGGAAATCATGCTTGACAAATCTTCTGGAATTTTTTGAGGATGTTTCCAGTAGAGTGGACAAGGGAGATCCAGTTGATGTGGTATATTTGGACTTTCAGAAGGCTTTCGACAAGGTCCCACACAAGAGATTAATGTGCAAAGTTAAAGCACATGGGATTGGGGGTAGTGTGCTGACATGGATTGAGAACTGGTTGTCAGACAGGAAGCAAAGATAGGAGTAAATGGGGACTTTTCAGAATGGCAGGCAGTGACTAATGGGGTACTGCAAGGTTCTATGCTGGGGCCCCAGCTGTTTACAATGTACATTAATGATTTAGACGAGGGGATTAAATGTAGTATCTCCAAATTTGCGGATGACACTAAGTTGGGTGGCAGTGTGAGCTGCGAGGAGGATGCTATGAGGCTGCAGAGCGACTTGGATAGGTTAGGTGAGTGGGCAAATGCATGGCAGATGAAGTATAATGTGGATAAATGTGAGGTTACACTTTGGTGGTAAAAACAGAGAGACAGACTATTATCTGAATGGTAACAGATTAGGAAAAGGGGAGGTGCAACGAGACCTGGGTGTCGTGGTCCATCAGTCATTGAAGGTTGGCATGCAGGTACAGCAGCCGGTTAAGAAAGCAAATGGCATGTTGGCCTTCATAGCGAGGGAATTTGAGTACAGGGGCAGGGAGGTGTTGCTACATTTGCACAGGGCCTTGGTGAGGCCACACCTGGAGTATTGTGTACAGTTTTGGTCTCCTAACCTGAGGAAGGACATTCTTGCGATTGAGGGAGTGCAGCGAAGGTTCACCAGACTGATTCCCGGGATGACGGGACTGACCTATCAAGAAAGACTGGATCAACTGGGCTTAAAATCACTGGAGTTCAGAAGAATGAGAGGGGCCCTCATAGAAACGTTTAAAATTCTGACGGGGTTCGACAGGTTAGATGCAGGAAGAATGTTTCCGATGTTGGGGAAGTCCAAAACCAGGGGTCACAGTCTAAGGATAAGGGGTAAGCCATTTAGGACCAAGATGAGGAGAAACTTCTTCACCCAGAGAGTGGTGAACCTGTGGAATTCTCTGCCACAGAAGGTTGTTGAGGCCAATTCACTAAATATATTCAAAAAGATGAAACCCTTACTAATAGTGGGATCAAGGGGTATGGCGAGAAAGCAGGAAGGGGGTACTGAAGTTGCATGTTCAGCCATGAACTCATTGAATGGCGGTGCAGGCTAGAAGGGCAGAATGGCCTACTCCTGCACCTATTTTCTATGTTTCTATGTCTCTGTTTCTAAAACTAAATTCGTAATGGCTGACTGAATTATTTGACGTCAAAGTGGGCACCTTCTTTCTCTGGGTACGCTGGGGCCTGGCTTATTCGCTTGTTTACGTCAGCAAGCGACAACTGACGCTTGTTGAGAACGAAAGCCATTCATTGCCGCCCTCGTCCTTGTGCCGCGCAAGTATCTCCAACCTCGAGGGAGGAGGGTTGCTGTTTCTAAACAAGAAATTGCTGTGTGATCACAGGGTTTGTGTGACCTGCAGCCATACAGAGACCCGCAGTGTTCACAAATAAAGCCCCTTTTGTGGGTGAAGGCGGCAATCTCTGGCTGCTGCTCGCTGCATTTAGATCAGTTCCGAATTGGTCCTTTTCATCTTCTTTTGAAGGCTATGCAAGGGGGGTTGGTGGGGTAAGTGAGCGAGAAAGATTTGTTTACAAAGGGATCAGTTGTTTGTCGTGCTGGTGAGGTCATCACGCTCCTCTTCCAAATACACGACTGCAGGTTCTGATGAAGATCTCAATTTTTCAAGGAAACTAATTGCTGGGCTTCAAATGAGTGCAGCCGATGCAATAAAATGGTTTCCCTGCACAGATAGATGAAGCATAGAAAACATAGAAACATAGAAAATCGGTGCAGGAGTAGGCCATTCAGCCCCTCGAGTCTGCACCACCATTCAATAAGATCATGGCTGATCATTCCCTCAGTACCGCTTTCCTGCTTTCTCTCCATACCCCTTGATCCCCTAAGCTGTAAGGGCTGTATCTAACTCCCTCTAGAATATATCCAATGAACTGCCCTCAACAACTCTCTGCGGCAGGGAATTTCACAGGTTCACAACTCTCTGAGTGAAGAAGTTTCTCCTCATCTCAGTCCTAAATGGCCTACCCTTATCCTAAGACTGTGTCCCCTGGTTCTGGACTTCCCCAACAACGGGAACATTCTTCCCACATCTAACTTGTCCAGTCCCGTCAGAATCTTATATGTTTCGATGAGATCCACTCTCATCCTTCTAAACTTCAATATATAAAGGCCCAGTTGATCCAGTCTCTCCTCATATCCCTGGAAACAGTCTGGTGAACCTTCGCTGCACTCCCTCAGTAGCAAGAATGTCCTTCCTCAGATTAGGTGACCAAAACTGAACACAATATTCCAGGTGAGCAGAGTCCGATTTAATCCAGTGACTACATTTATAGTGAAAAAAATAGAAAAACTTATATAGACCATCAGATGGCTCAAGGCACTTTACAGCCAATGTAGTACTCTTTGAAGTGTAGTCACTGTTGTAATGTAGGAAATGTGGCAGCCAATTTGCACACAGCAAGCTTCCACACACAGCAATGTGATAATGACAAGATAATTGTTGAGTGATGTTGATTGAGCGATAAATATTGAAGCGGGCACTGGGGATAACTCACCTGCTCTTCTTCGAAATAGTGCCATGGGATCTTTTACGTCCACCTGAGAGGGCAGACGGGGCTCGGTTTAACGTCTCAACTGAAAGACGGCACCTCCAACAGTGCAGTACTCCCTCAGCACTGCACCGGAGTGTCAGCCTATATTTTTGTGCTCAAAACTCTTGAGTGGGACTTGAACCCACAACCTTCTGAGTCAGAGGCGAGAATGCTACTCACAGAGCAGGGCTGACACTAAGGCCGGACGTGCGTGGTATTTTTTCCACCAGCAAATGGCCACGCGACTACACACCTTCGGGGGAACGTTACTCGTTACACAATCGGATGAATCTTGACTCTCAGTCCAACAGCATTCACATATGAGGTTGAGGCACAGCAGGAAGCCTGTGGGAGACCTGTGAAAGTTAAAGAGTTGGGGGAAAAAAACCATTGTTAAGTGGCTGTAAGCAAGCCACTAATGATTAGAATTGGGTCCCCTGCCCTTGCCAGTCGGGTCTGCTCAGCACTGGTAGACCCGATATCGGGAAATGCAGGTGTGCACGTTTTGACAGCGGGTTCCAGACCAGCTGTCAATCATTTCAAATTTCACAGCTGACCCTGCACCAATCAGGTCAGCTGAGCCCCACAAAATCGTGGCCTATGTATCTGTTTTGCACAGTTAATGAAATAAATACCCAGCGCTCTGCCGAGTGGCTCTGAAATGTGTGTGGGGGTCACATTTTCACAGGTTTGTCGAGCTCTTGGCCAAGGGGGCCATCAGCCAATCCAGGCAGCAGGCGGTCGAGGGGGTCATTCAGCCCGACTGCCTACTTCTTTTCCGCGGTTATATCCGAGCCAGGGTGTCCCTGGAGATGGAGCACGCGGTGTCCACCGGTACGCTCGCGGTCTTCCGCGAGAGGTGGGTGCTGGAGGGACTGGAGTGCATCACCCCCAGCAACCAAATTTTTATTTCAATCACATGTCTAAAGTTGTCTAAGTTTGTCGGTTTTAGTGCCCCACCCTTTTTAGCCAGGGGGCACTTATATAATTTGTATTTTTGGTGCCCTCAAAAAAAAACAAGGGGGCACTTAATTGAAAGTTTTTAGAGTGTGACCCCCCTCTCCCTTTAATTAGGGGGCTGTTGATTATTGTTTCTACAAAAATAGTTGTGGAGCTGTTGCATTGTGAGTGCCTTGGCCAATCACGTGATGTCACAAGACTCAATAAAACCCCTGTGAGTTGGGTCTGGGTCATCCACGGTGAGGTATGCAGTTGTGAGCCTAGTGGATGAACTGGTAATGTGTAGTGTGATTGATAAAACCTTTGTTAATAAACCAATTAGTTCTTAATAGCAATGTGTTGCTATGCATTCGTACGCAAAGAACCCATGAAGCAAACACATTACAAACAGTGACTACGCTGCAAAAGTACTTCATTGGCTGTAAAGCACTTTGAGACATCCAGTGGTCGTGAAAGGCGCTGTATGAATGCAAGTCTTTTTTCTTTTATTACTACTGACATTTTAAATCTTTAAAATTTCCCATTGGATCCAATTTGAAGATTGACCAAGTTGGCTTTCTGCCAACTGCAGTTATACGGCAGTGGATGCGAAGTCAAAAGGGGTGAGATACTACATCTTGCGAATGGTCCTATACCTTAGCTCATTCATGCGTGATTGGCCGTAGTTACTCCATAACAATCTTTCGCAAGATTGGGGTCGAGTTTTTTTATACGATATGCAACAGGAAGACGAAACAATACCGCTTTTCTGGTGACCATGAGAAAGTGCTGTCTGCAGACAACTGTGGAAATAGGTTTTCAGAGAGTAGGAGTGCAGATTGTTGGCTTCAAACTTTGATAATGTTCAAAATTTCCTCCACTCAACAAACCCTTTCTTTCCAATCTACAAACACACAATACTCAAGGCCACGAATTCTCCCTAACTTATTTAATCTCTGGGAAGACGAATAAGTTCACTTTGGTCTGACTAACTCAATTGAAATGTAAACTCACAATATATATTATTCAACCCTGGAGCTGCATTCTTCAGCCATCGTGGTTAATGGAGCATTTAATCACCTGTCCTTCAACTTCTTTCAGAAGTATGGTTCTCCTTTGGTAAAATAGGTGGAGAAGCAAACCGCAATAGGCTGTCAGCTGCGGCTCAGTGGGTTGGGCAGGCCACATTGTCCGCAGGCCAGACACGAGAGTCTCAAAGCAAGCGCTCTACTCGGAACTCCTTTATGAAAGGGAAATCATGCTTGACAAATCTTCTAGAAGTTTTTGAGGATGCAACTAGTAGAGTGGACAAGGGAGAACCAGTGGATGTGGTGTATTTGGACTTTCAAAAGGCTTTTGACAAGGTCCCACACAAGAGATTGTTATGCAAAATTAAAGCACATGGTATTGGGGGTAATGTACTGACGTGGATAGAGAACTGGTTGGCAGACAGGAAGCAGAGTTGGGATAAACGAGTCCTTTTCAGAATGGCAGGCAGTGACTACTGGGGTGCCGCAGGGCTCAGTGCTGGGACCCCAGCTATTTACAATATACATTAATGATTAAGACAAAGGAATTGAATGTAATATCTCCAAGTTTGCAGATGACACTAAGCTGGGTGGCAGTGTGAGCTATGAGGAGGATGCTAAGAGGCTGCAGGGTGAGTTGGACAGGTTAGGTGAGTGGGCAAATGCATGGCAGATGCATATAATGTAGATAAATGTGAGGCTATCCACTTTGGTGGCAAAAACAGGAAGGCAGAATATTATCTGAATGGTGACAGATTAGTAAAATGGGAGGTGCAATGAGGCCTGGGTGTCATGGTACATCAGTCATTGAAAGTTGGCATGCAGGTACAGCATGTGGTGAAGAAGGCAAATGGCATGTTGGCCATCATAGCGAGCAGATTTGAGTATAGGACCAGGGAGGTCTTACTGCAGTTGTACAGGGCCTTGGTGAGGCCACATCTTGAATATTGTATACAGTTTTGGTCTCCTAATCTGAGGAAGGACATTCTTGCTATTGAGGGAGTGCAGCGAAGGTTCACACGACAGATTCCCAGGATGACAGGATTGACATATGAAGAAAGACTGGATCGACTAGGCTTATATTCACTAGAATTTAGAAGAATGAGAGGGGATCTCATAGAAACATATAAAATTCTGACAAGATTGGACAGGTTAGATGCAGGAAGAATGTTCCCGATGTTGGGGAAGTCCAGAACCAGGGTCAGTCTAAGGATAAGGGGTAAGCCATTTAGGACCAAGATGTGGAGAAACTTCTTCACTCAGAGAATTGTGAACCTGTGGCATTCTCTACCACAGAAAGTTATTCAGGCCAATTCACTAAATATATTCAAAAGGGAGTTAGATGTGGCCCTTATGGCTAAAGGGATCAAGGGGTATGGAGGGAAAGCAGGAATGGGGTACTGAAGTTGCATGATCAGCCATGATCATATTGAATGGTGGTGCAGGCTCGAAGGGCCGAATGGCCTACTCCTGCACCTATTTTCTATGTTTCTATGTTTCATGTCAAGCGAGCCAAAGGTGGGCAGAGGAAACATTACAAGGACAACTTCAAAGCCTCCCTGATAAAGTGCAACATCCCCAACGGCACCTGGGAGTCCCTGGCCAAAGACTGCCCTAAGGGGAGGAAGTGTATCGGGGAGGGCGCTGAGCACCTCGAGTCTCATCACCGGGTGCATGCAGAAATCAAGCGCAGGCAGCGGGAAGAGCGTGCGGCAAACCAGTCCCACCCACCCTTTCCCTCAACGACTATCTGTCCCACCTGTGACAGGGACTGTGGCTTTTGTATTGGACTGTTCAGCCACCTAAGGACTCATTTTTAGAGTGGAAGCAAGTCTTCCTCGATTCCGAGGGACTGCCTTTTGATGAGACGTTAAACTGAGGCCCTGTCTGCTCTCTCGGGAAGACGTAAAAGATCCCATGGTACCATTCCGAAGAAGAGCAGGGGAGTTATCCCCGGTGTCCTGGCCAATATTTATCCCTCAATCCACATAACAAACAGATTATCTGGTCATTATCACATTGCTGTGTGTGGGAGCTTGCTGTGCACAAATTAGCTGCTGCATTTCCTGCATTGCAACAGTCACTGCACTTTTTTTTAAACAGTACTTCATTGGTTGTAAAGTGCTTTGAGATGTGTGGCGGTTGAGAAAGGTGCTATATAAATCCAAGGCTTTCTTCTAAAAGGGACCACGCACGAGAAAAAAAAATTAGGGGGAAGATTGTCAACGAATCTCTTCATTTTCCAATTGGTATGAGAAGGCGGGGCTCTGCTGGGATGGACGTGTCGGGCAACCAATGGCGCGAGGGAGGTGGGGAGGTCATGTGATGAAAACTCCAGGAATATGCCCAACCAGAGTTGGCAAGCTCATCTCCCACAATGCAGTTTGAGATGCGAGAGAGGATGTTGAATGAATTACCAGCCAATCCACTCTCTCTGATAGCAGAACTCCAGTGCTGCTCACCTTGAACCACTCTTGTAAAGCAGCAATTCTGTACGGCCTTATATAAGCACAATGAAGCAAGCTAACTTGTTGCACAGAAACAGCGGGGAGCTGCGTACAATGTACCTCCTGTTTTCACGTGCTTTTGTTTCCTGGGAGCCAGGTATGATAATTAAGAAGTGGGTAGCATTGTCATTCAATCAAACTCTGCTGTTTGTTATAAATTATTGAATTACAGCTTTAAACTCTCAACCATTTCTTTGTTGTTGATAGTTAATACAGTTTTTTTTAATATATATAAATTCTTCAGTGAACATGTAGATATGGTGTAATGCACTGCTGTAGTAATAACCATTTATTTTCCCAGGACTAAAACGAGGATCCATAGTCGAGTGTGCATTAATGTGCAGAATAATAGGTGACTGCCAATGAGGCACAAAGTAGTAATTGAATTTACATCCTTTTAGCACATCATATTCCTGGGACTTGGTAACTGCCTCTCAACTCCCTCTCTCGCTTCTGTCTCCCAGAGTGGGGAATATTTTGAAACACTGTAGATGGTAATGCTAAACACTAGCAGTATAAGTGCTCCAATTAACTTGCATAGTTCCAGACACTTGTATGGCTGCATCCTCAGAAAGTTCTATGGGGAGTGCAACTAATTGGATGGATCTTTTCAAATAGCCGGCACAGGCACAATGCCGAAGAGTCTCCTCCCGTGTTGCAGTGTTCTATGATTCTATGGAGCCCCTAATGTAGTAAGGGAACATAGGAACAGGAGGAGGCCATTCAGTCCCTCGAACCTGCTCCACCATTCAATGAGATCATGGCTGATCTGTGACCTAACTCCATATACCCACCTATGGCTCATAGCCCTTCATACTTTCAGTGAACAGAACGCTAGCATCAATTGCCGTTTGCGGAAGAGAGTTCCAAACTTACACCACCCTTTGTGTGTAGCAGTGTAGCAGGGTGGGTAGAATTCGTGCCTCTGCTGTGATGTGTGCCAGCCATCTGTGTCGCCAAGCTGACACTACTACAGCCTGTCAGATTTGCTCGCTGCCTCTTCAAGTGTTGTAAACGTCATGGGTGAAAGCAGATAATAGTTTGATGTATACAGTATGATAGCAGTTAATAAGTGTCATGTTGTAGCAGAATACAATAACAGGTTAAGCAGTGCGATATCTCTCCATAACCTGCAATGAGATTTTTTTTTAAATGGCTAAGGTCATGTCAATCGCCTGATGCCACGTCCCATCGAGTTACACACCTGTACCCCATTCAATTATAGTTTTGTGTTTATCAAGGTGAGGGATGTTGATGATGCAGTGTTTCCTAACTTCACTCTTGAAATGTCTGACTCTAATTTTTAGACTATGCGCCCCTAGTCCTAGAATCCCCAACCAGCGTAAATAGTTTTTCTCCATTTATCCTATCTGTTCCTCTAAATATCTTGAAAACTTCGATCAGATCACTCCTAATCTTCCAAATTCCAGGGAATACAACCATAATTTTTGTAATCTTGTAACTTAATCCTTGGAGTCTGGGTTTCATTCTGGTAAACCTACGCAACACACCCTCCAAGGCCAATGTATCCTTGCGATAGCAGGGGAAGGGGAGAGAATATCTGGTCTATTCTTGGCTTGATCATCAGCGGGTTGCTGCATCGCCATGCTCTGGTGCGCAGGATGGCTGTGTTGACCTCCTCGGGAAGCTGGGGATGGGCCAGGAATGTGAACTTACCCGTGTTGCCCGACCTCCCGAAGAGCAAATGTCATGAAAGCTGCCAACGAAACAAAGACTTGTATTTGTAGAGAGCCCGATGGCGGCTAGTCGGACGGCCCGTGGGGTCCGTGCTTGCGGAGGGAGTGGGCTGGGTAATCAGGCCCCCTGGTGGCAAGTCACACCACCTCCCGGAGCCAGGCTGGGGGAAATGGGATCACGGAATCAGAGGTGTGACAAGTCACCTCAAAGCGCCGCGCAGTCACTGTCATTGTGTGGGCAACTCTGGCGGCCATTCTGTGCACAGAAAGATCCCACATGTGGCATGCGAGATGAATGACGCGTCGATCTGTATTTTCTTTGGTGATGTTGGCCAGAACACACAGAGAGGACTCTTCAAATTGTGCCTTGGCTGTTACATTTAGAATAACTCCACAAGACTACATCTTAAGCTCAAACTGTTGTGACCTTGGTCTGTTTATTGTAACTCCAGAGTGGCAAGGCAGCCTTTTATACCTGCATGCCCAAGGTGTGCAGGTGACCCTTAGGTCTCCCACAGGTGTGCCCCCTGGTGGCAAGTCTTACACATTAGTAATGTTTACATACATAACAGTGGGATCCTTAATATCCGACACAGGAGGCAGGCCGTTTGGCATCTCCGCCCAAACGACTTGACTTCCATCAGTGTGGCCCCTCCCTCAGCACTGCACTGGAGAACCATCGTAGGTTGCATACTTGAACACACAGCCCTCTGGCCTGCGAGTGGCAGTGTTGTCACTGAGCCAAGCTGCCCCATGTGTACAGTGCATCATTGCCGCATCCTTCCGTTCAGCTGCTACCTCACCTCCTGAGCCACGAAGCCCCATGCCGCCTGCCACTAGGACAATTGGGTGGGTGCTCTATTCCCGTGCCACTGTCAGTCCTGAGCAAGAACTGGCTGCCATCCAATTTTTCCCCACTGCCACTACTGTACCAGGCTGCCCAGCGCTTTGCCTGCTTGGCACCAATCCACACAGTTTCCCAGCTGAAATCTGGCAACTTAATAAAGTGTGGGTAGAATTCGTGCCTCTGCTGTGATGTGTGCCAGCCATCTGTGTTGCCAAGCTGATACTACTACAGCCTGTCAGATTTGCTCGCTGCCCTTTCAAGTGTTGTAAACGTCATGGGTGAATGCAGATAATAGTTTGATGTATACAGTATGATAGCAGTTAATAAGTGTCATGTTGTAGCGGAATACAGGAACAAGTTAAGCAGTGCGATATCTCTCCACAACCTGCAATGAGATTTTTTTTTTAAATGGCTAAGGTCATGTCAATCGCCTGATGCCACGTCCCAGCAAGTTACACACCTGTACCCCATTCAATTATAGTTTTGTGTTTATCAAGGTGAGGGATGTTGATGTTGGGGAACATCCAGCATTTTTAAAAATTTGTTCCTGGGATGTGCATCGCTGGCAAGGCCGGCATATATTGCCCATCCTTAATTGCCCCTTGAGAAGGTGGTGGTGAGCCGCCGCCTTGAACCGCTGCAGTCCGTGTGGTGAAGGTGCTCCCACAGTGCTGTTAGGGAGGGAGTTCCAGGATTGTGACCCAGCGACGATGAAGGAACGGCCGATATATTTCCAAGTCGGGATAGTTTGTGACATGGAGGGTAAAGTGGAAGTGATGGTGTTCCCATGCGTCTGCTACCCTTGTCCTTCTAGGTGGTAGAGGTCCCGGGTTTGGGAGGTGTTGCCGAAGAAGCCTTGGTGAGTTGCTGCAGTGCATCTTGTAGATGGCACACACTGCAACCACGGTGCGCCGGTGGTGGAGGGAGTGAATGTTTGAAGTGGTGGATGGAGTGCCAATCAAGTGGGCTGTTTTGTCATGGATGGTGTCGAGCTTCTTGAGTGTTGTTGGAGCAGTGGTCATTGAGGCAAATGGAGAGTATTCCATCACACTCCTGACAGGTTCCTTGTAGATGGTGAAAGGGCTTTGGGGAGTCAGGAGGTGAGGCACTCACCGTAGCATTCCAAGATGGGGTATAGCATGGATTCGATGCACAGGAGAACTCCCTCTCCTCCGCCTTAGCCAGTGTCTCAGCCCCAGCCACAGAAGAGCGACCCTAGTGTAGCCAAACATCCTGTGACAGGAATGGTATTGCTCATTTACTGACCGTTTCAAGCTATCCCAAAATTCATTTTCCTTGTGGACAACAGAGACCTTCACCCAATGAGGATGGGCCAGATTAGAACTTCGTTCCCTGAAGTGTCTAACCTACTGCACTGTTGAGTATTACCGTATGAATTATTAGTAACTTTCAGTATTAATTGCAGTTATGTTCTCCAACTGTGGTTCCTTTTCAATTCTGACTATTGCTACACTCTTCTGCTGAACAGTTAGAACATATATCCTCATCATCATAGGCGGTCCCTCGAACGAGGATGACTTGCTTCCATGAGAGTTCACAGATGTTTCAATAAAGGACCCGATGTTCCAGTCCTGAACTCCAGTTGTGGGGGTGGAAGATGCCTGTGCGTGGATTTTTTTTTGACGTCTGGTGACCGTTGCACACCAGCCACCACACGGGCTTGACAGAGCGAGGTCTTGGTCCAGAGGCAAGGGTTAACCAGGACGACTGGAGACCTGCTCTGTTGCACGGACCTAGTGCGCACACATATTGCAGTGTGGGCTGGGCCCGTGCTGCCCCTGAGCCCTCAGTTCTTCTGGGCCCCGTACCCTCATTCGCCGCACCTTCGCCCTCGATGTTCCAGGGCCCGGCGCTCCAGCTCTATTTATAGCCCCGACCTGCGATGGTGTTCTCACACAGGTCAGGGGGGCCCACATAGGAAACCATTTGACTGTACGATATCAAGGATAACTGTGAGGTAGGTGTTAGCCGTGCTTCAATGGATAGCACTCTCTTCTCTCGAGTCAGAAGATTTGGGGTTTAAACCCCACCCCAGACTTTAGCACAAAATCCAGGCTGACACTCCCAGTGCAGTGCTGAGGGAGCGCTGCACTGTCGGAGGTGCCGTCTTTCAGCTGAGACGTTAAACCGAGGCCCCGTCTGCTCTCTCAGGTGGACGCTAAAGATCCCACGGTACTATGTTGAAGAAGAGCACGGAATTTCTCCTCGGTGCCCTGACCAATATTTATCCCTCAACATCACTAAGACGTACATGAACTCATTGATGTTTGTGGGAGCTTGCTGTGCGCAAATGACTGCCGCACTCCCTACATTACAACAATGACTACACTCCAAAAAGTACTTCAACCCATTTTTGGATGTCCTTAATCTGTGGAAGGCGCTATATAAAATTTAATTATTTTTAATGATGCTTCTCTTGACATCCTTGAACTGTCTGAATTTTCCCTCATGGTCTCTGATGCTGAGAGTGCATTCATTGTGTCGTAAGCTGTCTCCAAGTAGCTTGGCTTCCCTTTTATTGTATAATGTTTCACAGTTTGACTAGGAATGGTGGGAAGTCTTTCTGCCGCATTTATGATACAATTCCAACCTGTGGTCCAGTGGAAATTTCCACGACCCCACTACTCCCTTGACTGCTTAATACTATAATATTGCAGTACTGAGCTATGGTCCACAGAGGGCACCAGTGAGCCATTCCTAACATAGGGTTCCCTCTAGTGAGGAGGGGAAGTATTGCAAGATTTCCTACCAAGGGCTTCCCCAATTTAATACAGGCCTGGAGTTTCCTGAAATGACGTAACCAGCAAGTTGCAGTGAAATTTACAACACCATAGTTGCCCTGCTGTTTCACCGCATGTTTCCAGGAAATTCCAAGTCTGTGTGTACAGGTCGTGACTTCGCTCTTCTCTCCAAGAAAGCAAAAACAAACTTGGGTCTTTAATGGCAAGCAAGCCCTGGAGTGGAGCGACAAGGCCAGTTCACAGATTGTACATGGTGCAAGTTACATAGGGGTACAGTAACATAGTGGTTGTGTTACTGGACTAATAATCCAGGTCACGAAGAATCTGTTGCTTTCCAATTGGGCGTGGGAAGGTGATGCTCCACAAGGATGAACATGTTGGGTAACCAATGGTGTGGGCATGAGGCGATTAAAGTCGGGAGGACATGTGACTAAACCATTTCCTCTGGTGGGGGCGGGGGACGGGGAGCCCAGAACAAGGGGACATAACCTTAAAACTAGAGCTCAGGAATGAAATCAGGAAGCCCAAAGATTAGCGGAAATCTGTAACTCGTTCCCCAAGGAAGTTGCCAATGTTGCCTCTCTTAGGAAACTAAAGATCCGATAGTTTAGCCAAGGGAGAACGGCGAGCATGAGGTACATCCAGCGTACAACACAATCTGAGCTCAAAAAATCTAGGCTGACACTCCAATGCAGTGCTGAGGGAGCGCTACACTGTCGGAGGTGCCGTCTTTCAGATGAGATGTTAAACCAAGGTCTTGTCTGCTCTCTCAAGTGGACGTAAAAGATTCCATGGCACTATTTCGGAAGAGCAGGTGAATTATCCCTGGTGTCCCGGCAAATATATATCCCTCAATCAACATAACAAAGAAACAGATTATCTAGCCGTTATCACATTTCTGTTTGTGGGAGTTTGCTTGTGCGCAAATTGGCTGCCGCGTTTTCTATATTACAACAGTGGCTACACACCAAAAGTGACTAAAGCACTTTGAGATGTCTGGTGGTCGTGAAAGGTGCTAGATAAATGCAAGTCTTTTTTTCTTTCTTGTATCACAAAAGGACGCTGGGTACTTATGAAAACATTCTGATTAGCGAGCACTGCCACAGGAAACGAATTACAAACCGATCCTGATTTTAAAACCAAGCTTCAACGCCCACTCTGAGCCCTCTGTGTGTCACGGAGCCTCCTGTTGAGTACAGTGCGGAGCAGTGTACCTGGGCGAGCAGTCCCCAGAGTCGTTGGAACAGGACTGCGTTCTGCTCCCGCGCGCTCCGCTCCCCATCGACCTGTTGCACAATGTGTCGGTCACACGGTCAGTATACGGTCACTTTGTGCTGAAGGAGAGTCATGATCATAAACAGTCCCTCGAAATCGAGGAAAACTTGCTTCCACTCCAAAAGTGAGTTCTCAGGTGACTGCACAGTCCAATACGGGAATTACAGTCTCTGTCACAGGTGGGACAGACAGTGGTTGAGGGAAAGGGTGGGTGGGGGAGTCTGGTTTGCCGCACGCTCCTTCCGCTGCCTGCGCTTGTTTTCTGCACGCTCTCGGCGATGAGACTCGAGGTGCTCAGCGCCCTCCCGGATGCTCTTCCTCCACTTAGGGCGGTCTTTGGCTCCAGGTGTCGGTGGGGATGATGCACTTTATCAAGGAGGTTTTGAAGGTAACCTTGAAGCGTTTTCTCTGCCCACCTGGGACTCGCTTGCCGTGTAAGAGTTCCGAGTAGAGCGCTTGCTTTGGGAGTCTCGTGTCGGGGCATGCGGACAATGTGGCCCGCCCAGCGGAGCTGGTCGAGTGTGGTCAGTGCTTCGACGCTGGGGATGTTGGCCTGATCGAGAACACTGACGTTGGTGCGTCTGTCCTCCCAGGGGACAGTTGGGAGCAGGGGGCTGAGCAAGCAAGTGAAGGAATGAGCGGGGAGTGAAAGCTTAGGAGTTACCCAATTGTGTGACGGAGTTTTCTCTCTTTTCCTGGGTCCCTGGAGACTCTGGGACAATCGGGAGGGTTGGCGACCCGTACAGCGAGATATCCGAAACCCCCGTCCTCGTGATTAACCCAATTGCTGGCAGGGCCGGAAGTTGCTGCCGGTTAAAGTCTACCATGAGAAGACAGGACATTAACTAGGCAGCGTGGTTTCCTGTTGAGTTAAAATCTCTCTCCCCCTGCCCCCCAGCACTCCCCCCCCCCACCCCGCCCCCTCTATCGTCTTTCTTTATTAAAAGTGAGTCTCGGAAAAAAGAGTAGTTAAAATGGTGGCTTTTGACAGAGTCCCACTGGTCGAGGGGATGTTTTGCTGATGGTGTACTGCTGTGCTTTTTCTATTTAAGCTCGTTCAGGTGGGATTCCCATTTTGATATAATATGAATGCAGGTCTGGGGCAAGTTAGCTTCTGTCATCGGGTGTAATGAATTGAAACGCTGGAAACAAACCCAGAGATACTGTGGCCAGTACCGAAGCTTGAGGCTTCCCTTGCGGGAAGACAAGTGTTATTAATAACTCACTTTGATTGAAGCCTTCTGAGATCCCATTAAGAGAAACTCCCCACTGTTTTAAAAGTTCACGCACCAAGTACTGTACATTACTGAGGAGCTGGAAGAATATATCGTTATTTTGTTCAGACCAGCTTGTGTTCTGTGGAACGTGAAGGCCATTGTGATGTGCTGGCTGAATGGTGTCTTTTATTATTCCACTGTCTCCATCAGTACTCTCCCCTCCCTTCGCCTTCTCCCAAAGGGACTGGACAGGTTAGATGCAGGAAGAATGTTCCCAATGTTGGGGGAGTCCAGAACCAGGGGTCACAGTCTAAGGATAAGGGGTAGGCCATTTAGGACCGAGATGAGGAGAAACGTCTTCACTCAGAGAGTTGTTAACCTGTGGAATTCTCTTCCGCAGAGAGTTGTTGAGGCCAGTTCGTTAGGTATATTCAAGAGGGAGTTAGATATGGCCCTTATGGCGAAAGGGATCAAAGGGTATGGAGAGAAGGCAGGAAAGAGGCACTGAAGTGAATGATCAGCCATGATCTTATTGAATGGTGGTGCAGGCTCGAAGGGCCGAATGGCCTACTCCTGCACCTATTTTCTATGTTGCTATGTTTCTATGACTCCTCCCTCCGTGCAGTGCCATGATCGACCCTGGGGTAGAGAATTCCAAAGATTCACGACCCTCTATCCGTGGCTGCATCAGAGATGTTGGCGATAGTGCAGTGATTGTGCCTTAGTTTCAAGCCAAAAGATGCTTGAGGTGCAAGGGTTGAAGATGGACTCAGACAGAGGTCACATTAAATGTAAACATGCAATATTTTTTCACAGTCCAGCATATTGGCTGATCCTTGCGTGGATCGGGAGAAATGGTACTTAAATTTAAAAAAATAGCAGGGTGGGGTAGAGCGTGAATTGATTTCCTGCTCAACCCTCCACAGTTACAACTTTCCCCAGCCAATGTTAGAAAGAAAGATTTGCATTTATACAGCCCCTTTCAGAACCACCAGACGTTCCAAAGTGCTTTACAGGTAAGGAGGTACTTTTTTGAAGTGTACTCAGTATTGTTGTCATGTATTCAACCAGCATTGTAACCCATGTATAAACTGACCTAAGTTGTACACCGTGAGAACACTGACCACTAGGTGGGAGACACTCCTAACCTGGACCTTCAGGTATAAAAGGGGAAGCTCCACCCACCTTCATCACTTGAGTGCTAAGGAATAAAGGACAGACTGACCTTCTCTCAAGCATGGGCCTCGTGTGCATTTATACTGTGTAGTAAGGACGTATCAATGGCGACAAGAAACTGGGATTTAAACCACGTGAGCATGGCCACTAGCAGAACAGACGAGAGGTACTGTGTTAAGGAATGGTTGGGACAGAGATTCAACATTGTTAAAGCAGCACACAGTTCTCCAGACAGACAAGGGCAGTCAGGCATGCCCCAACATGTAGTCGAACCCAGAGGGGGAGTTCGACAGAGACAATGGCAAGCTGAACAGCGATTCACGCCATTGCAAGGGACAATGCGGCCAGTAATGGGGCCATGGGGCCATCAACACCGATAAATGGTGCACTCAAGGACAATAACAGGGGCAGTCAGGGACGATCGACTTGTTTCAAACCGCAACTCATGCTGGAGGCGTGGAGGCATACATTCAGCCGGAGTTTGCAGAGATGAGCAAAATACCTGCAGAAATTGCAGAAATGGACACTGGGGGAAATCGCTGGAAGCTGAAGTTCAGCGAGTTCATTTGGAGCACGTATACAGTTCATACACCAGGACGCCACCGATAATGATGAAAGTGCTCTTCAATGGCATCCCAGTATCTATGAAGTTAGACACGGGTGCCAGCCAGTCCCTGATGGGTATCAAACAGTTCGAAAAGTTGTGGGCATCCAAGGCCAGGAGGCCAAAATTATCGCCGATTGACGCACAGCTACGGACTTACACAAAGCAGATCATTCTGGTGCTAGGCAGTGCCACGGTAGTCGTGACCCACAAAGATTCGGAGAACAGGTTGCCACTCTGGATTGTCCCAGGGGACGGTCCCGCACTACTGGGGAGGAGTTGGCTTGCTGTCATGAACTGGAAATGGGGCGATGTCAATGCAATTTCCTCTGTGGAGCGAGTATCATGCTCACAGGTCCTGGACAAATTTGACTCATTATTTCAACCCGGCATTGGCACTTTCATGGGGGCCAAGGTAGTGATTCACATAAACCCAGACGCCAGACCAGTACACCACAAGGCGGGAGCGGTGCCGTACGTGATGCGGGAAAAGATAGAAGGCGAATTGGACCGCCTGTTGAGGGAAGGCATCATCTCGCCAGTCGAATTCAGTGACTGGGCGAGCCCGATTGTGCCGGTGCTCAAGGCGGATGGGTCGGTCAGGATATGTGGTGATTACAAGGCCACCATCAATCGGGTGTCACTCCAAGAGCGGTACCCGCTACCGAGAGCAGAGGACCTCTTTGTGACGCTATCCGGTGGCAAACTTTTTTCAAAATTGGACCTGACCTCAGCTTACATGATCCAGGAGCTGGCGAGTGAGTCGAAGAAGCTGACCACCATCACGACACACAAGGAGTTGTTTGAGTACAACAGATGTCCATTCGGGATTCGCTCGGCCGCCGCGATCTTCCAACGAAATATGGAAAGCCTCCTCAAGTCGATTCCAGGGACGGTGGTTTTTCAAGACGACATCCTCATCATGGGTTGCAATACTGAAGAACACCTCCACAACCTGGAGGAGGTGCTACGCAGACTGGACCGTGTAGGTCTGCGACTGAAAAAGGCGAAGTGCATCTTCCTAGCTCCAGAGGTAGAATTCCTGGGGACGAGGGTAGGAGCAGACGGGATCAGCCCTATTGCATCCAAGACAGAAGCGATCCAGAGAGCACCCAGACCCCGTAACACAACGGAGCTGCGTTCATTCCTGGGGCTCCTGAACTATTTTAGTAACTTTCTTCCAAAATTGAGCACGCTGCTAGAGCCGCGACACGTGCTCCTATGCAAAGGTCGCGAATGGGTCTGGGGGGACAGCCAGGAAAGGGCTTTTAATAGAGCACGCAATTTGTTATGTTCCAACAATCTGTTAACGCTATATGACCCATGTAAGAAACTTGTGTTAACGTGCGATGCGTCGTCCTATGGTGTCGGGTGTGTGTTGCAGCATGTCAATGCCAAGGGTCAGTTACAGCCGGTTGCTTATGCCTCCAGGAGTCTGTCCCAGGAAGAAATGGGCTACGGGATGGTAGAAAAGGAGGCGCTCGCATGTGTATATGCGGTAAAGAAAATGCACCAGTACCTGTTTGGCAGGAAATTTGAGCTGGAGACAGATCACAAACCCCTAACGTCCCTTTTGGCCGACAACAAGGCCATAAATGCAAATGCATCGGCGCGCATACAGAGGTGGGCACTCATGTTAGCTGCCTATGACTACACAATTCGTCACAGACCGGGCACCGAAAACTGTGCTGATGTACTCAGCAGGCTCCCACTAACCACCACTGAGGGGGCAACCGAGCATGGTGCTGAGATGGTCATGACTGTTGAAGCTTTCGGAAGCGAAAGCTCACCCGTGACAGCCCGTCAGATTAAAGTCTGGACAAATAGAGACCCGCTATTGTCTCTCGTCAAGAAATGTGTCCTGAATGGGGACTGGGCAGCCACGTACAGGGCATGCCCTGAGAAATTTAAACCATTTCACAGGCGCAAGGATGAACTCTCGATTCAGGCCGATTGCCTACTGTGGGGAAACCGCGTAGTCATGCCCCAGATGGGCAGAGAGGTGTTCATCAGAGAAGTCCACAGTGGGCACCCGGGCATTGTCACGATGAAGGCAATTGCCAGGTCACACGTTTGGTGGCCAGGGATAGACGCAGATCTGGAACTTTGTGTTCGCAGGTGCAACACGTGTGCCCAGCTGGGCCATGCGCCCATGTGGACTACGCAGGTCCTTTCATGGGGAAAATGTTTTTGGTTGTAGTAGACGCCTACTCCAAATGGATCGAGTGTGACATTTTAAATTCAAGCACATCCTCTGCCATGATAGAAAGTCTACGGGCAATGTTCGCCGCCCACGGTCTACCGGACATCTTGGTCAGCGACAATGGCCCGTGCTTCACAAGCACTGAATTCCAGGACTTCATGGCAGGCAATGGAATTAACCATGTTAGAACGGCACCGTTCAAGCCGGCCTCAAACGGCCAGGCAGAACGAGCAGTGCAGATAATCAAACAGAGGATGCTCAGATTCCAAGGGGGTTCCCTACAAACCCGCTTATCACGCCTCCTGTTGGCCTATAGATCCCGACCACACTCGCTCACAGGGATTCCACCCGCAGAGCTGCTAATGAAAAGGACGCTCAAAACCCGATTATCCCTTATACACCCCACCATGAAAGAAATTATCGAGACCAGGTGCCAGTCACAATATCACTACCATGACAGGAATGCGAGGGCGTGATGTATTGATGTAAATGATCCTGTTTTTGTCCTCGACTACGCTGCAGGGCCCAAATGGCTCGCAGGCACTGTGGTTGCCAAAGAGGGAAATAGGATTCTGGTAGTTAAACTTACCAATGGACAAATCTGCCGCAAACATGTGGATCAAACAAAAAGGAGGTTCAGCAACCCCATAGAAGAAGCAGAGGAAGAACACGATATAGAGTTCACTCCACCACAGGTGACCGAACATCGGAACCAAAGGGAGGAGAGCCCAGTCACTGTGGGCAGTCCGGACAGGCCTGAGGCACTGCAAATAGCAGACACTCAGGCCAGCGCCCAACAACCGGAGCCCCAACTCAGGCGCTCTACAAGGGAGCGTAAACCACCAGAGAGACTCAACTTGTGATCCCAATAAGACTTTGGGGGGGGAAGTGATGTCATGTATTCAACCAGCATTGTAACCCATGTATAATCTGACCTAAGTTGTACACCGTGAGAACACTGACCACTAGGTGGGAGACACTCCTAACCTGGACCTTCAGGTATAAAAGAGGAAGCTCCACCCACCTTCATCACTTGAGTGCTAAGGAATAAAGGACAGGTCACAGACTGACCTTCTCTAAAGCATGGGCCTCATGTGCATTTATACTGTGTAGTAAGGACATATCAATTGTAATGTGGGAAACGCGGCAGCCAATATACGCACAGCAAGATCCTGCAAACAGCAATGTGATAATGACAAGATAATCTGTTTTAGTGATGCTGATTGAGGGATAAATATTGGCCAGGACACTGGGGATAACACACTGCTCTTCTTCGAAATAGTGCTATGGGATTTTTTACATCCACCTGAGAGAGCAGACAGGGCCTGGGTTTAAAGTCTCATTTGAAAGACGGCATCTCTGATAGTGCAGCACTCCACCAGAGTGTCAGCTTAGATTTTGGTGCTCAAGTCTCTGGAGTGGGACTTGAACCCACAAATTTCTGACTCAGAGGCGAGTGTGCTACCCACTGAGCCACTGGCTGACATGACTGATGTTAGTAATCTGCTCCAGCTTTATGGCCTCAAACACCCCGGCCAGTCCTCTGACTTGCGGCTCCTCCTATCCCAGCCTATATGGTGACAATTGCCTTGCATTTACGTTGCACTTTTCACACAGCAAGGCATCACAAAGTTCTTCAAAGAGGCACAAGGAGAAAAATGGATGCCGAGCCAAAGATGTGGATATTGGGAATGGTGACCAAAAGTCTGTTCAAAGAGCTGTGTATGGAGATGAACAGTCAAGGTAATTCCAGATATCTGGATTCTAAATTATGAGGAAAGGATAAAGAATGTTGGGTTGTCACCTTTGGCAAAAAGGGAAGATTGAACTTGGCCAAGATACCAGGCCCTAGACCAGGTTTGGATTTCTCTAGGAATCAGGATCCTTCTGCAGTTGTGAATTTACCAGGATTCAGGCACTTGTCCAATTCTGGACTTGACAAGGACTTGTACCTTTATGCCCAGTTTGTTGTCCAGGTTGGCAGACCCTTGACCAGGATTCAGGCCAGTGTCCGGCTCTGGGTTGACCAGTTTTAGCAGAGCATTGCCTCCAAAAGAAAAGTGAATCTGAGGAGGCTCGGGCTCAAGTCAGGAGGCTGCTGACCGAGTGAGCAGTTCACGGATTGAATTAACACCATGGAGGCAAAAACCCTGCAATCCTTGGAGAAACAGTTTGACAGTGTGATGAGGTGTTGTTTTTTGTTCTGGATGGGGGAGCCCTGGTAAGATGGATGGCCTTCCTCATCCACATCCATCGTGTGGAAGGGAAGCAGTTCAGTTCCAGCCCAAATGGGTGGGTTGTTACTTTATTGAACTCGCAGGCTGTGAGCTGCAGCAAGTGTTGTGAGATGGTCCATTGCCTAAGCAGCTATTTGTGTACTCGCCTGATAAGCACTCGGCAAGAACAGGACTTTTCAATCCAGAGACCATACTGGCACAACATGAGAGAACTGCACCGTGTGCATCAGTTGACTCTATTCTGCCCGTGTTAAGTGTGGAACCATCTTTTTTCTTCTAATCATTTAACTGAAGTAGCTATTTAAAAGATGTCAATATTAATTGCGTTACACAAAACAGATAATCTAATCGGTTATTAAGTGGCCATCAAGGATATTATGTTCAGAATAACTCCACAAGACTCTGTAGTAAGCTCAAACCATTGTGACCTTGGTCTCTTTAATGTAACTCCAAAGTGAGGAAGCAGCATGGTGGACTGCCTTTTATACCTGCTTGCTCAGGGTGCACAGGTGACCCATAGGTCTCCCACAGGTGTGCCCCCGGCGACAAGTCTTACACATTGGTGAGGTTTGCATACATAACAAAGGACTTGTATTGTGAGATTGCCGTGGGCAGGGTTAAGCTGACATTAACTCCCCATCCAATTCTCTTGTGTGTCTGGGGGTCAGCTCTCTTGTACACGCGCAGTACATCCTGGGTACGTGCTGCCCATTTCCCCACAATGTCTCCCCAATGCGTCTCTGTACCAGCACCTGCTCAAAAAGAAAATTCAAACCAAAGAGTTTACCCGATGGTTTTGATTGTTAAAGCAGGGGTGCGGCTGAGCCTGGGGAACAGGAATAGGCCACTGAGCCCCTCGAGCCCCTGTTCTGCCATTCAGTGAGATCATGGCTGATCTGTAACAGAACTCCATATACCTGCCTTTGCCCCGTGTCCCTCAATACCTTTGGTTAACAAAATCTATCAATCTCAGAGTTAAAATTAACAATAGCTCCAGCATCAAATGCCCTTTATGGAAGAAAGTTCCAAACTTCTACCACCCTTTGTATGTGTGTGTGTGTGTGTGTGTGTGTGTGTGTAGAAGTGTTTCTTAATTTCACTCCTGAAAGGTCTGGCTCTAAATTTTAGACAATATTCCCTCGTCCTAGAATCCCCAGCCAGCGGGAATAGTTTCTCTCTATCTACCCTATATGTTCCCCTTAATATCATGAAAACTTCAACCTCAACCAGATCACCCCTTAATCTTCTAAATTCCAGGGAATATGCCCGAGTTTGTGCAATCTCTCCTCGTAATTTGACCCCTGGAGTCCTGCTATCATTCTGGTAAACCTAGGCTGCACTCCCTCCAAGACCAATATATCCTTCCTCTGGTGCCGTGCCCCGAACTGCTCACAGTGCTCCAGGTGTGGTCTAACCAGGGCTTTGTATAGCTGGAGCATAACTTCTACCCCCTTGTATTCTAGTCCTCTGGATATAAAGGTCAGCATTCCATTTGATTATTTTCTGTACCCGTTCATGACATTTTAATGATTCATATACCTAAACCGCTCCCCCCGCCAAGCATTTTTGGAACTCCCGTTTTTAAACTTTTACCATTTAGAAAGTACCTGGTTCTATCCTTTTTAAGTCCAAAGTGGACGACTTCACATTTGCTTACATTGAAATCCATTTGCCACAGTTTTGCCTATTCACTTAATCTATCAGTACCTCTGTAATTTTATGCTTTCATCTACACTGCCTACAATGTCACCCATCTTTGTGTCATCGACAAATTTGGATACATGGCTTTCTAGCCCATCATCTAAGTTGTTAATAAATATGGTGAATAGTTGATGCCCCAACATCGATCCCTGGTCACATCCTGGCAATGAGAGTACCTGCTCATTATCCCTACTCTCTGTCTCTCGCCTCTCAGCCAATATCCTAATCAGGTCAATAACTTGCCTTATGACCTTCAACCTTAATTCCCGGGATGGCAGGACTGACATATGAAGAAAGATTGGATCGACTAGGCTAATATTAATTGGAATTTAGAAGAATGAGAGGGGATCTCTTAGAAACATAAAATTCTGATGGGATTGGACAGGTTAGATGCAAGAACAATGTTCTCATTGTTGGGAAAGTCCAGAACCTGGGGTCACAGTCTAAAGATAAGGCGTAAGCCATTTAGGACCGAGATGAGGAGAAACTTCTTCACTCAGAGAATTGTGAACCTGTGGAATTCTCTACCGCAGAAAGTTGTTGAGGCCAGTTCGTTAGATATATTCAAAAGGGAGTTAGATGTGGCCTTAACAGCTAAAGGGATCAAGGGGTATGGAGAGAAAGCAGGAATGGGGTACTGAAGTTGCATGATCAGCCATGATCATATTGAATGGTGCTGCAGTATCGAAGAGCCGAATGGCCAACACCTGCTCCTATTTTCTATGTTTCTATGTTAATTAACAGTGTCATGAGATCTAGGGGCCAAAATTGCCCTCAGTGGAAAATTGGGGAGGGCACTTCAATTTATCCGGAAATTTACCACCCGACGGGAGTTGGTGGGAAGAGCCATGAAATTCGGTTCCTTCACTCTGACACTGCCTCCCAGCACTTTGGGGCGCAGTTTGAGGCGTGTTTGCGAGGGAGCGGGGTCGTGTCCATCTGACGTGTCTCAATATCCCTTCCCTTCACTTCAAGGCCGCCATGGAGCTCACTGGGTCACCAGGGAGGGGTTTGGCCCAGGCCAGCAGCCCAGCACCCGAGCTGCCCGTTGGCGGCCCGGCTGAACCGGCGGCCATCATTGTCGGGCCGAGTCAGGGAGTCGACCGACAATTGAAATAAGATGGCGGCCGCGGCGGAGCGCCCTCCCCGTTAAGGCGGCTGCACCGTCCAGCCACTGGCAGCTTCCCGCCGAGCGAAGCTGTGAGTGGCACTGGCCGGCGGTGGCTCCCACGCTCCCACGGGGCAATTACCCCCGCGGGGCGGAAAAGGGACAGGTGCGCAGCTGACAATAGGTTGGAGTGCGAGGCGAGGCGGAAACACGGGGCGACGGAATCGTGTTTCTGCCGCCCCCGACCTGGGAGCAGTTGTGGATAGGTCGGCCATGCCCCTGGTCGGAAAGATCTTATCGCCCCATTACCATCTCTTAGAGATGCTAACGTGCCTTTTTATGAAGGGCAATTTCCCCCCCCCCCCCATGTACTATATTCTCAAGAGTTTGGAAGAATGAGAGGTGATCTAATTGAAACATACAAGATTCTAACAGGGCTTGACAGGGTAGATGCAGGGAGGATGTTTCCTCTGGCTGGGGAGTCTAGAACCAGGGGTCACAGTCTCAGAATAAGGGGTCGGTCATTTAGGACTGAGATGAAGAGAAATTTCTTCACTCGGAGGGTGGTGAATCTGTGGAATTCTCTACCCTAGAGGGCTGTGGAGGCTCAGTCATTGAGTATATTGAAAGCAGAGATCAATGGATAGTTGGATATTCAGGGAGTGAAGGTATTTGGGGATAGTGCACGGAAGTGGAGTTGAGGTAGAAGATCAGCCATGATCCTATCGGATGGCGGAGCAGGCTCGAGGGGCTGAATGGCCTACTCCTTGTCCTATTTATGTTCTTATAAGGGACTTTATCAAATGCCTTCACAAAGGAATCTTTCAGATGCTACTCCTGGCCTGATCTCGGCCAGACTGAAGCAGAATTGCTTTTAGCCTCAATGTCCCAGGATTAGGGAGGGATGGGGTTGGTTGTGGGGGGCGGAGGGGGAAACAGAAAGAACAACCTAGTCATTGGGTACCGCAACTGGGTACTGCCATGCTGATGCTGCAAAGTGCTTAACCATTCCCTCTGGCGAGTGGCTTACTAACCAGAGGTCATAGGTTCAAAATCATTTACACAAGATCTGGAAGTGAGAGGAAGAGAAATTATTTGATTCCGAGTTGTTGGGATCTGGAACGTTTTACCTGAGAAGGTGCTAGAAGCTGATTCCAGGGGAGTTGGATGGGGATGTGAGGATGAGGAACGTACAGGGTTACTGTTATGTATGTATGTTAATGTATGTACTGTAACACTAGACCACTGAATGTACCTTCCACCCTGTTTACACTATACCTGTACACCAGAGGGTGCTGCTGCTGGAGACCTAAGGGTCACCTGTACACTGCAGGTAACCCAGTATAAAAGGGAGCTCACTTCTTGGTGTCCTCACTCTAGGAGCTGCAATAAAGGACTAAGGTCACTACAGTTCAAGTACTGTACCCTTACCTCGTGGAGTCGTTATTAGAGTGCTTGCATATACTACAGTTACAGACAAAAAAGCAGGAATATGGGACTAAACACAATGCTCTTTCAAAGAGCAAGCACAGGCACGATGGGCCAAATGGCCTCCTTCTGTGCGGTAAGTGTCTATGATTTGGGCATCAAGTGAAGACTGCTCCAGGCTCCTCATGGTCCAGTCACATGCCCTGCTGACTCATTGGGTCCTCGCCCAGTTATCCGCCTGGTCTCCGATGTAGCCCAGCATCAGCTCCGAGAGTCAGTGGGGGTGGGCATCAAACCTAAAAGCAGCTATCGGGGAACGATTTTCCCCCAGCTGACACTGTGCTGCTCCTGGGTCAGTGTCGACTGTTGTACTCACTATATTTATATGACGCCTTTCACTACCTCCAGACGTCCCCGAGCCTTTTATAGCCAATGAGTTATCTTTTGAAGTGTAGTCACTGTTGGATACGCTGCAGCCAATTTGCACACAGCAAGCTCCCACAGACAGCAATGGCCAGATATTCTGTTTTTGTGATGTTGATTGAGGGATAACTTTTGGCCAGGACACTGGGGTAAAGTCCTTCTGCTCTTCAAAGTAATGTTGTGGAATCTTTTACGCCCACCCGACAGCAGACAGGGCCTCGGTTTAATGTCCCATCTGAAAGATGGCACCTCCGACAGTGCAACGCTCCCTCAGAGCTTCACCACAGTGTCAGCCTAGACTTTGTGTTCCAGTCTCTGGAGTGGGACTTTGAACCTACCACCTTCTGACTCAGAGGCGAGGGTGTGAGAGGCACCGAGCTACAGCTGACACTATAACAGGAAACCAATCCACTCAAACCTGATTCTGCAGCACTCCCGCTTGTCTCAGTGCTAGCTGCTGTGTCTTGTTTGTCGGGTTTTTGGTTTGTTTATATCATGGTAGAGTCGCTTGCGTTTGGCTGGGCTGGTGATGAGGAATCAGACACTCATTTATCCTGCGTCTTTGTCAGGTCTTGTGGCCGTATAACTGTCAGGCTTCAAAGACAAATGGCTAAAGCAATAGTATTTACAGCGAGCAGAATGGAGGAGTGCAGCTGTTCCGCAGACACTTCATCAGCTTTATCGACCTGGAAGGACCCAGTAATGTAAGGCAGTATTGATTGAGGAAGAACCACTGGGGCCCCATGAAGCCTACTCATGCGAATAGACCATTCACCCATCACAATGGCCTCGGTATTAATGGGAGGATGTGGAGGCGAACTCCTGCTCTATACCTTCGCTGACTCCCGCCCGGCACCCGGTCCGATTGACTGCCAGGTCGGCTGGCAGGAGTCGATGCAATTGGCAAGAGGCCACAGCTGGGGATGCGGAGAGTCAGTGGAAGGAAGGCTTTGCAGTGGAGATTGGGGGTTCCAGAGAGATCTGGTGGAGGGGGGAAGCCCAAGGTCTCCTTGAACGGTCTGTGGCATGCTCCTGATCCTGCTCCTCCTGGCCCATAAGGAGTTCTAAAAGGAGCAGATAAGAAAAGGAATAGGAACAGGAGTAGGCCATATGGCCCCCCCGAGCCTGCTCCGCCATTCAATACGATCATGGCTGAACCGATCATGGACTCAGCTCCACTTCCCTGCCCGTTCCCCATAACCCCTTAGCCCCTTATCGGTTAAGAAACTGTCTATCTCTGTCTTAAATTTATTCAATGACCCGGCTTCCACAGCTCTCTGAGGCAATGATTTCCATAGATTTACAACCCTCTGAGAGAAGATCTTTAATACGTGCCTCGGCTTCCTGCCTTGCATCTGTTGCCGGGCTGCTGACTGTGTCTGGGACTTCCCCCATCACCCCCCACCGCTACATAATTCTATGTAACATTTGCAGCAGGTCCCCGGGAGTGCATCAATATTCACAAGGAGTCCCGTGCGCAGAAAAATCCGCTGCTTTGAAAGAACAAAAGTATTTTAATTTTACAGCCTGTCACTTTACGCTATTACATGGTGCTGCTACTCACATTCCAATTTAGCTCCAAACAACTTCAAGCAATTACGCTATTATTGTTCAAGTTATTAAAATATAACGCATATGAAAGGTGGGTTCCTTCTGAAGCAGAACATTGTAAGCAGCGCAGAAGGAACGCCTCCCCTCTCACACCAAACCACCTTTGCGTTAATCTTCGTTACGATGCAAAATCATACAGCCGGACAAGAGAATGGAGAGCTACTTCCTTCTAATGGTGTGTTACATAGAATTACATGGACTTTTATAGCCCAGACACGGGGCATTTGGCCCAACGACTCTATGCCGGCGTTTATGCTCCCCACAATGTTACCTCCCACCTTACTTTATCTTCTCCCCCTACCAACATATCATAGGATTACATAGGATATACGGCACAGAAAAAGGCCATTCGGCCCAACAAGTCCATGTCGGTGTTTATGTTCCACTCGAGCCTCCTCCCATTTTTCCTTATCTAAATCTATCAGCATAAACCTCTATTCCCTTCTCCCTCATATGCTTGTCTAGCCTCCCCTTAAATGCATCCATACTATTCGCTTCAACCACTTCCTGTGGTAGCGAGTTCCTTCACCCAGAGAATTGTGAACCTGTGGAATTCTCTTCCACAGAGAGTTGTTGAGGCCAGTTCATTAGGTATATTCAAGAGGGAGTTAGATATGACCCTTACGGCTAAAGGGATCAAGGAGTATGGAGAGAAAGCAGGAATGGGGTACTGAGGGAATGATCAGTCATGAACTTATTGAATGGTGGTGCTGGCTCGAAGGGCCGAATGGCCTATTCCTGCACCTATTTTCTATGTTTCTATGTTTCTATGTTCCACATTCTCACCACTCTCTGGGTAAAGAATTTTTTTCTGAATTACCTATTGGATACCCTTCTATTCCTTTATCCTTCTATTCCTTTCTCCCACACATTCTTATCTAGATTCCCCTTAAACACATCTCTGCTAAGCGCTTCAACCACTCCATGTGACAGAAAGTTCCACATTCTCACCAGTGAGTTTAAAAAAAGGTTACTCCTCAGTTCCTTATTGGATTTGTTCATGACACACTCCTATTTCTGGGCCGTAGTTTTGGATATCCCTCTTGCTAATTTATTTGTTGAGTGCAACAACCAGTAATGGAAGGCCCACCCTCTGGAGATGGTGACCTCTCTCTCCTCCGACTCCACTATATTGATCCCTGGGATGATAGGGTTGTCCTCTGAGGGGAGATTGACTAGATTAGGTCTATACTCTCTGGGGTTTAGAAGAATGAGAGGTGATCTCATTGAAACATAAGATTCTGAGGGGAGATTGACTGATAGGATAGATGCTGAGAGGTTGTTTCCCCTGGCTGGAGAATTTAGAACTAGGGGGGCATAGTCTGAGGAGGAGGAATTTCTTCACTTGGGATTCTGAAACTTTGGAATTCTCTGCTCCAAAGGGCTGTGGATGCTGAGTTGTTCAATATATTCAAGGCTGAGATCGATAGATTTTTGGACTGTAGAAGAATCAAGGACTATGGGAATCGAGCGGGAAAGTGGAGTTGAGGGCGAAGATCAGCTAGGATCTTATTGAATGGCGGAGCAGGCTCGAGGGGCCATATAGCTCACTCCTTCTCCTAATTATTATGTTCTTATTGGGTCTTCAGAAATCTTGGCCCTGCTATCAAGAACTCTGTCCCTGTATCTTTCCACCTTCCTAATTCTCTTATAAGCCACCTCAACTAGCTAGTTCCTGGACCATGGTTCCAGCCATCTCTCCTAACTCTTCTGCCAACGCTTAGTGCTCGCTTTCCCTTCTCTGCAGAATGAATGGATGTTTTAATATTGTTAAAGGCGCCAGATCGATGCAACACCTTGTTGGTCTGCATCAATGTCTGATGTGTGTTTTCCCGGGCGGTGAGTTCGAGTCTTCAATCATGCCATTGTTGGCAGATTAAGTCCCTACTTGCAGGAAGAGAAAAGGAAAATAGTTGTGCTAAATAGCTAGGGAATTGAGGGTTATGGGGAGCGGGCAGGGAAGTGGAGTTGAGTCCATGATCAGATCAGCCATGATCTTATTGAATAGCGGAGCAAGCTCGAGGGGCCGAATGGCCTACTCCTGCTCCTATTTCTTATACTCTTATGTTCTTATATTCTTTCAAAAGGATCCTTTTACTAACTGTGTGGGAGTTATAATAGTGCTTCCATGACTTTGTTTCCTAAACAATAAGGAAATGGAGCAAAACTAGACTAGAAGGGGGTAAAGGAAAGGGGAACTAAAGGGACAGCAGGGGAAAAAGGAGGAACAGAGAAAGTGGGGGTTAGCGAGACACAGTCACAAGCTCAGGAGGGAAGGAGGGAGAACAACAAACAAAAAAAAAGACTTGCATTTATTTAATGCCTTCCATGATCTCAGGATGTCCCAAAGCACTTTGCAGCCAATGAAGCACATTTGAAGCATAGTCAATGTTGTAATATAGGGAAATACAGCAGAGAATTTGCGCACAGCAAACTCCCACAAACAGCAATGTGATAATTGTTATATATGCAGACTATAGATATATTCTCTGTGTAGTCACTGTATAGTTGCGTAAGATGGAGACTTGTTACCTGATGTACTATCAATAAAGTTTACACTGTGTATATACTATGCTGGCACCACTAGAGGGTGCAACTGGTGGAAACCGGGGTTTTCTGCCCCTGTGGCAGAGGCTGTCCACCAGAGGGCACTGTGGTGGGAGACTTGAGGGTCACCTGCACAGGTGTGCAGGGCCCAGTATAAAAGGCTGCCCACCATGCTTGTGCCTCACTCTGGAATTATGAATATAGGACCAAGGTCACTACAGTTTGAGTACAACACATTGCCTCGTGGAGTCATTCATAAGTGCATTACAGACATAACAATAATGATCAGATGGTTGTTTCGGATGTTGATTGAGGGATAAATATTGGCCACAACACCGGGAAGAACTCCTCTGCTCTTCGCCATGGGATCTTTTACGTCCACCTGAGAGAGCAGACGGGGCCTCGCTTTAACATCGCATCCAAAAGACGGCACCTCCAACAGTGCAGCACTCCCTCAGTACCGCGCTAAGAAGTGTCAGCTAGATTTTGTGCTCAAGTCTCTGGGATGGGACTTAAACCCACAACCTTCTGACTCAGTGTGCTGCCCACTGAGCAACGGTGGGCAAAGAGGGTAGACTAGTGAGAATGCATTAAAAGCAAAGCGAAGGTGTGAAGGGATGGGAAAGTAAGGGAGGGCAAATGAAAACGAGAAGAAACTAATAAACAGGAAATAACAAAAGAGAAATGAAGAGAACAGCACTGGTAGAAAAAAAATCTCACCTATTTGAAAAGCTGTAAGCTTGTGATTACTGTGAAAAAGGCAGAGTACAGACAGCAAGGTTCCATACAAAGATTCATTTTATAAATGCTAACATTATGATGACAGTAACCAATTATGCAAGCTGGCAACCCTGGAATCGCTAGCTGATTCAGCACTGATTAAGCTGGGTGATCCGGATACCCGAGCTCTTATTAAAGTCACAAATAACATTCTTTGTGACTAGGACAAAGGGAAACCATCCCTCCTCATCCTTCTTGACTTTTACTTTGACACGGTTGACCACTCTATCCTTCTCCAACACCTCTCCTCTGTCATCCAGCTGGGTGGGACTGCACTCGCCTGGTTCCATTCTCATCTCTCTAATCACAGCCAGAGATTCACCTGCAATGGCTTCTCTTCCCAGCTCCGCATCGTTACCTCTGGTGTCCCTGCCAAGGATCAATCCTTGGCCCCCTCCTATTTCTCATCTACATGCTGCCCCTTGGCAACATCAGTTTCCACATGTACGCTGATGACACCCAGCTCTACCTCACCACCACTTCTCTCGACCCGTCCATGGTTTCTAAATTATCAGACTGCTTGTCTGACATCCAGTTCTGGATGAGCAGAAATTTTCTCCAATTAAATATTTGGAAGACTGAAGTCATTGTTTTTGGTGCCCGCCACAAACTGCATTCCATAAGCAGTGACTCCATCCCCCTCTCCAACATCGGTCTGAGGCTGAACCACACTGTTCATAACCTTGGTGTCATATTTGACCCTGAAATGAGCTTCCGACCTTATATCCGGGGCGTAACTAAGGCCGCTTATTTCCACCTCTGTAACATCATCCGTCTCCGCCCTTGCCTCAGCTCATGCACTAGTGAAACTCTCATCCATGCCTTTGTTACCTCTAGACTTGACTATCCCAACGCACTCCAGGCTGGCCTCCCAGTTTCTATGCTATGTAAACTTGAGGTCCTCTAAACCTCGGCTGCCCATGTCCTAATTCGCACCAAGTCCCGTTCACATATCACCCCCTGTGCTCTGATTTACCTTGGTTCCCGGTTAAGCAACGCCTCAATTTCAAAATTCTCATGCTTGTTTACAAATCTCACCATGGCCTCTTCCTTCCATATCTCTGTTTTCTCTTTCAGCCAAACAACGCCCCCGTACCCCCCCAAGATATCTGCCATCCTCTAATTCTGCCCTCTTGAGCATCCCTGATTATAATCGCTCAAACATTGGTGGCCATGCCTTCTGTAGACTAGGCCCTAAGCTCTGAAATTCTGTCCCTAAACCTTTCTGCCTCTCTACTTCACATTGCTCCTTTAAGATGCTCATTAAAACCTACCTCTTTGGTCACCTATCCTAATTTCTCCTTATGTGGTCGGTGTCAAATTTTCTGACTGTGAAGTGCCTTGAGATATTTTACTGTGTTAAAGGCCCAATATAAATGCAAGTTGTTGTAGAATTTAAAAACACTGACAACTAACCCTATAATTATACCCAATAAACCGCGCCTAATTACGTACACACTGGCCTTGTCCCTGTTGAAAGTTAAAAGTTGGCATACAGGTACAGCAGGCGGTGAAGAAGGCAAATGGCATGTTGGCCTTCATAGCGAAAGGATTTGAGTATAGGAGCAGGGAAGTCTTACTGCAGTTGTGCAGAGCCTTGGTAAGGCCACACCTTGAATATTGTGTAGAGTTTTGGTCTCCTAATGTGAGGAAGTACATTCTTGCTATTGAGGGAATGCAGCGAAGGTTCACCAGACTGATTCCCGGGATGACAGGACTGACATATGAAGAAAGGCTAGGCTTATATTCACTGAAATTTAGAAGAATTTGAGGGGATCTCATAGAAACATATAAAATTCTGACGGGATTGGACAGGTTAGATGCAGGAAGAATGTTCCCGATGTTGGGGAAGTCCAGAACCAAGGGACATCATCTAAGGATAAGGGGTAAGCACTTAAGACTGAGATGAGGATGTGGTGAACCTGTGGAATTCTCTACCACAGAAAGTTGTTGAGGCCAGTTTGTTAGATATATTCAAAAGGGAGTTAGATGTGGCCCTTATGGCTAAAGGGATCAAGGGGTATGGAGAGAAAGCAGGAATGGAGTACTGAAGTTGCATGATCAGCCATGATCTTATTGAATGGTAGTGCAGGCTCGAAGGGCTGAGTGGCCTACTCCTGCACCTATTTTCTATGTTTCTATGAAGAGTATTCAGTTGTGAACCATGTGTTATCTGCAAGTGTTGGTTCTTGCAGCTACAAGATCAGTCTGTTCCCAAGTAGTAACCTGCAAGTTCAACAAATAAGGCAAGACCCAGCATGTCACAAGGACATTTTGACTTGTATCAATCAAATGGCTGATGGAATATTGGCCTTTATTTTAAGAGAACGGGAATATAAAGAGGAGGAATTTATGCTTCAGTTGTATAAAGCTCTGGTCAGACCTCATCTGGGCACTACACCTCAGGGAGGGTATATTGGCCTTGGGGAGGGTGGTGGGGAGGGCAGTGCAGATTCAGAAGAATTATACTGGGGCTTAGAGGGTTAAATTATGAAGATGGGTTGTATAAACATGGATTGTATTCCCTTGAGCATAGAAGATTTGAGAGGCGATCTAATTGTGGTGTTTAAAAAGATAAAATGATTTGATAGGGATGATAAAGTGACAACATTTCCTTTGGTGAGGAAACACTTCTTCACTCAAAGCGGTGCTAGAATTCTGGAACACTTTCCCCCCCTCCCATGCCCCTACCCCAAAGGCTGTGACTGTTGGGGGTCAATTGTAGCTTTCAAGACTGAGATCGATAGATTTTTATTCAGCAAGTGTATCCAGAAAAATAGAGCAAAGGTGAGTAAATGGATTTGAGGTGCAGATCAGCCATGATCTCATTAAATGGCAGAGCAGGCTTGAGGGGCCTAATGGCCTACTCCTCCTGTTCCTATTACCACTGTTTCTTTTAATGGGCCCAGTATCCTGGCCTCAAGTATCCTTAATGGCAATTGGTTCAGATGTTGATCACGCTCCTCTATGAATGAATTTAATTCCTCGTGCAATTATACCGAGGCGACCAGAAAGTGTTAAATGGGTGCAAAAGTCTGCTTATGAACTAGTGGCACTGATTGTTAATCTCAAACCTGAAACCATCTTTCTGGTGCCCTTGTATTCTTAAAAAATCATTCATCCCATTCTGAAACAAAGACTTGTATTCATCCAGCATCTCATCACATATGATTGTCAAGTACTTTACGATTGTGAGAAATAACCAGTTTATGGCTAGCTCTGGTCACTTTAAATAATCAGGGTTGACTGCAGACCAGTATGCTGGTATATTGTGTTTAATCAGAGCTTGAGGTGCAATATAACACATTAGTTATACAGCAAAAACAAATGACCATGACAAGTGCTGGCAACAAGAAGATTGTTTATTGCTGTCATAGTGCAGAACAAGAACATAAGAACATAAGAAATAGGAGCAGGAGTAGGCCACCTGGCCCTCGAGCCTGCTCCGCCAGTTAATAAGATCATGGCTGATCTGATCATGAACTCAGCTCCACTTCCCTGCCCACTCCCCATAACCCTTCACTCCTTTATCATTCAAAAATCTGTCTATCTCAACCTAAAATATATTCAATGACCCAGCCTCCACAGCTCTCTGGGGCAGAGAATTCCATAGATTTACAACCCTCTGGGAGAAGAAATTCCTCCCCGTCTCAGTTTTAAATGGGCGGCCCCTTATTCTAAGACTATGCCCCCGAGTTTTAGTTTCCCCTATGAGTGGAAGTATCCTCTCTATGTCCACCTTGTCAAGCCCCCTCATTATCTTTTATGTATAGGTTGGGCCTATACTCATTGGAGTTCAGAAGATCACCTCTCATTCTTCTGAACTCCAATGAGTATAGGCCCAACCTACTCAATCTATCTTCATAAGTCAACGCCCTCATCTCCGGAATCAACCTAGTAAACCTTCTCTGAACAGCCTCCAATGCAAGTATATCCTTCCTTAAATACGGAGACAAAAACTGCACGCAGTATTCTAGGTGTGATCTCACCAATACCCTGTACAGTTGTCGCAGGACTGCTCTGCTTTTACACTCTATCCCCCTTGCAATAAAGGCCAACATTCCATTTGTCTTCCTGATTACTTGCTGTACCTGCATAATAACTTTTTGTGTTTCATGCACAGGGATCCCCATATCCCTCCGTACTGCAGCACTTTGCAATGTTTCTCCAATTAAATTTTAATTTGCTTTTCTATTTTTTCTGCCAAAGTGGATAACCTCACATTTTCCCACATTATGCTCCTTCAGCCAAATATTTGCCCACTCCCTTAGCCTGTCTATATCCCTTTGCAGATTTTTTTGTATCCTCAGAATTTGCTTTTCCACCCATCTTTGTATCATCAGCAAACTTGGCTACATTACACTCGGTCCCTTCATCCAAGTCGTTAATATAGATTGTAAATAGTTCAGGCCCCAGCATGGATTCCTGCGGCACCTCACTAGTTACTGTTTACCAACCGCAAAATGACCCATTTATCCTGACTCTCTGTATTCTGTTAGTTAACCAATCCTCTATCCATGCTAATATATTACCCCCAAACCCGTGAACTTTTATCTTGTGCAGTAACCTTTTTTGTGATACCTTATCGCATGCCTTCTGGAAATCTAAATACACCACATCCCCTGGTTCCCCTTTATCTACTCTACTTGTTACATCCTCAAAGAACTCCATCAAATTTGTCAAACATGATATCCCTTTCATAAAACCATACTGACTCTGCTTGATTGAATTATGCTTTTCCAAATGTCCTGCTACTGCTTCCTTAATAATGAACTCCAGCATTTTCCCAACGCCAGACGTTAGGCTAACTGGTCTATAATTTCCTACTTTTTATCTGCCTCCTTTTTTAAAAAGGGGCGTTATATTTGTGGTTTTCCAATCCACTGGGACCTCCCCAGAATTCAGGGAATTTTGGTAGATTACAACCAATGCAGCCACTATCTCTGCAGCCACTTCTTTTAAGACCCGAGGATGTAAGCCATCAGGTCCAGGGAACTTGTCCGCCTTTGGTCCTATGATTTTACCGAGTACTACTTCTTCAGTTACAGTGATTGTATTAAGTTCCTCCCTCCCTACAGCCCCTTGATTATCCACTATTGGGATGTTTTTAGTGTCTTATACCGTGAATACCGATACGAAATATTTGTTCAACGTCTCTGCCATTTCCCTGTTCCCCATTATTAATTCCCCAGTCTCATCCTCTAGGAGACCAAAATTTACTTTAGCCACTCTTTTTTTTTCCTTTTTATCTACCTGTAGAAACTCTTACTATCTGTTTTTATATTTCATGCTAGTTTACTTTCATAATCTATCCTCCCTCTCTTTATCATTTTTTTAGTCATTCTTTGCTTTGCTATGACATTTGTACGAAACCAAAACAGTTGCACATTCCAAGCATCTATCTAGCCATTCTGGTACCAGCCTGAGGAGACTTCTTGTTTCCAGTTCTAACACAACCATGTAAACACAGCATTATTTGCATCAGTTTCATTCGCATAACCATATGTGTTTAGGTATCCCTAATTTCTCACACGATGAACCACCTTTGACCTGCAATCACTGCTATTGCGCAGATAGATACACCAGCCACTTTGTGCTCAGTAAGATCCCACAAGCTAACAAGAAGAATATTGAACTGTTTTCTAAAGTGTGGTTTCAGGGAGGAATGTTGGCCAGGTTGCCAAGAGCATGCCATGCTGTTCTTCAAAAAAGCGCCATGGAATGTTTAACAAACAAGGCGTCAATTTAACATTTCTTAACCTCTTTAAAGGATGGCACCCATGTAGCACTCTCTCAATACATCCGAGATTGTGACTTGAACCCACAACTTCTTGACTCAAATGTGAGGGTGTAAATGCATTCCCATTCATCTGTTTTCACAAAGGAAAGGGCAATGCAGTTACTGCTATCGAGGAGGGGTGTGATATTCTGAATGAAATAAATATAGTGAGAGAGGAAATATTACGGGGTTTGGCAGCTTTGAAAATAAATAAGTCCCCAGGCCCAGATGAAATGCATTCCAGGCTGTTGTGCGAAGTAAAAGAGGAAATGGCAGAGGCCTTGACCATCATTTTCCAGTCTATTGTGTTCCTAACACAGATGAGACGGCACACAGGGAGGTTAAAGTAGCAGTGACCTCAGTCTTTATTAAGACACTGCAGAGTGAGGAACAGGCCTTAGGGGTCGGCTTATATACAGTGCTCCCAAGGGATGCTGGGATCTCTTGGGACTTCAGGGGATGCGCTCCCTGGTGGCGGAACATGGGAGTGCATGCTTTATAGATATATAACACAGTCCTCTTTGGATCTGAGCATGGTGCCAGAGGATTGGAGGACTGCTAATGTAGTAGCCTTGTTTAAGAAGGGAGAAAGAGATAGGCTGTGTAATTACAGGCCTGTCAGCCTAACCTCATTGGTGGAAAAATTATTGGAAAAAATCCTGAAAGACAGGATAAATCTACATTTGGAAAGGCGAGGATTAATTAAGAACAGTCAGCACGGATTTGTTAAGGAAAGATCGTGTTTGACAAACATGATTGAATTTTTTGAGGAGGTAACCAAGAGGGTCGATGAGGGTAGTGCATACGATGTAGTATATATGGACTTTAGCAAGGCTTTTGATAAGGTCCCGCATGGTAGACTGGCCATGAAGGTTAAAGCCCATGAGATACAGGGCACAATGGCAAGTTAGAACCAAAATTGACTTGGAGGTAGGAAGCAAAATGATTGATAGATGTTTTTGTGACTGGAAGGATGTTTCCAGTGGGGTTCCGCAGGGCTCAGTACTGGGTCCCTTGCTTTTTATGGTATATATCAATGATTTAGATTTGAATATAGGGAGTATGATTAAGAAGTTTTCAGACGACACTAAAATTGGCTGTGTGGTTGATGATGATGAAGAGGAAAGTTATGGGCTGCAGGAGGATAGCAATCTACTGGTCAGGTGGGCAGAGCAGTGGTAAATGGAATTTAATTCAGAGAAGTGTGAGGTGATGTACTTTGGGAGGGCTAATAAGGAAAGGGTATACACATTAAGCGGTAGGCCACTTAATAGTGTAGATGAAAAAAGGACCTTGGAGTGCTTGTACACAGATCCCTGAAAGTAGCAGGTCAGATGGATAAGGTGGTTAAGAAGGCATATGGAATGCTTGCCTTTATTGGCCGAGGCATAGAATATAAGAGCAGGGAGGTTATGCTTAAATTGTATAATACTTTGGTTAGGCCACAGCTGGAGTACTGCGTGCAGTTCTGGTCGCTTTATTATAGGAAGGACGTGATTGCACTAAAGAGGGTGCAGAGGAGATTTACTAGGATGCTGCCTGGAATGGAGAATCTTAGTTATGAGGACAGATTGGATAGGCTGGGTTTGTTCTCATTGGAACAGAGGAGGTTGAGAGGAGACCTCATTGAGGTGTACAAAATATTGAGGGGCCTGGACAGAGTGGATAATAAGGACCTATTTCCATTGGTGGAGGGTTCTATTATGAGGGGGCATAGTTTTAAGGTGGTTGGTGGAAGGTTTAGAGGGGATTTGAGGGGGGGCTTCTTTACGCAGAGGGTTTAGGGAATCTGGAACTCGTTGCCTGGAAGAGTGGTGGATGCAGAAACCCTCACCACTTTTAAGAGATGGTTGGATGGGCACTTAAAATGCAGTAACCTGCAGGGTTACGGACCTCGAGCTGGTAATTGGGATTAGACTGAATGACCTTTTGTTGGCCGGTGCAGATATAATGGTAAGTACTGCAGGGTATCGAATACGGTCAGGGTGATCTCCTGGACTAGTTTCGATCACCTGGATGGGTCGGAGAGGAATTTTCCCAGATTTTTTCTCCCTAAATTGGCCTGGGTTTTTATCTGGTTTTTGCCTCTCCCAGGAGATCACATGGCTCCGGTTGGGGTGGAGTGTAGAATGTTTCAGTATAAGGGGTGTCGCAGTTGTGTGAGGCGGACTGGTTGGGCTGGGTGCTCTTTGCCTTTCCGTTCTTGTTCATAGGTTTATATGTAACCTTTAGGGCTGCTGACCAAGGGCCGTGCGGCTCTTTGTCGGCCGGTGCGGACACGATGGGCCGAAATGGCCTCCTTCTGCGCTGTAAATTTCTATGTTTTTCTATGATACATTTTCTCTCTCGCTTTCTTTGTGTCTCTCATTCTCTCGTATCTGTTCCTTCTCACTCTTTCCTTTCTGTCAGCTGTGGCTCAGTGGGCAGCACTCTCGCCTTTGAGTCAGAAGGTTGTGAGTTCAAGTCCCACACCAGAGACTTGAATACATAATCTAAGCTGACACTCCCATTGCAGTATTGAGGGAGTGCTGCACTGTCGGAGGTGCCGTCATTGGGATGAGACGTTAAATCGAGGCCCCTTTCTGCTCTCTCAGGTGGATGTAAAAGATTCCATGGCACTATTTCTAAGAAGAGCAGAAGAGTTATCTCTGGTGTCTTGGCCAATATCTATCCCTCAATCAACATAACAAAACAGAATATCTGGTCATTATCACATTGCTATTGTGGGAGCTTGCGATGCACAAATTGGCAGCCACATTTCCTACATTGCAACAGTGACTACACTTCAAAAATACTTCATTGGCTGTAAAGTTCTTGGGGCATCCAGTGGTCATGAAAGGTGCTATATAAATGCAAGTCTTATTTTTTCAATGCATATCCTTTTTCTCCTGTTTCTCTGTATTCCCCCTTCCTCTTTGTCTCTCGCACACGCTCTCTTTTTTTTCGCTCTCCCCTGTGCTCTATCTCCTAGTTTCACCTTGCGGTGATGAAGTCTACCTCCGTGATCCCAGAATTCTGAGTGGATTTCAAATAGCCGGAGACAATTATATGTGAAAACTTTTATTGAAGAATGAAATCTGTGCCTCAGAATTTTGGGAAAAATAAAATAAAATTCGAACAGGAATGGGATTGTGATTTTCCTTGACACGGTGAATATTGTTGTCTGTCAGTATAAGTCAAATTGCACTTACTCTCTATTATGTATTGTCCAGGTACATTAAATGTGTAAGTACAATGGTGCGCCACAGAGGGCGCTGTGGTGGGAGACCTGAAAGTACCTGCGAGACAGAGTATAAAAGGCTGCTCAGCACACCTGAGAGGCACTCTGGAGTTGCACAATAAAGGACTAAGGTCACAGCAGCTATTACCAGACCGTGTGGAATCAGTGATTTGAGTGCGACATACATTACACTCCCCATCTGATTAATTTAGCATTTTCTCTGCAGCTTATAATCTCCTGTTCTTTGCTGTGATGGTAACCTACCTTATTCACAGAAAGGGCATCCTAATACGATAACCCTCATACAGTTTGGCTTCAAGTTCCTAAATAATGCAAAACATCTGCATATCTTCGTTTAACACACAACTACACATCAATACCTACAATGGGATCCAGACTGAAGATGAAAGCTGACAGCCCCACTTGTATCTTGTGTGTTTCCTGATCCTCTCTTGTTTTTTGATAAATGATTAAAGAGAAGTCGAACTGCCGCTTCAGACAAGAATATTCCTTTGTTTTATATGCAACATTGCTGTGGGGTTGGCTTGGTCATTGCTGGCAAGCGGACTCACTGCTCCCAGATCTCTGCAACAACTACTGCGGGTGGCTCAGTGGGTAGCACTGTTGCTTCTAAATCAGATGATGGCAGAGGTGGGGGGAGGGGGGGAATTGATCTAGTCTGACGCTTCAGTGCAGTAGTGAGGGAGTTGGAAGTGCCATCTCTCAGATAAGACTTTAAACTGAGGCCCTGCATTCCCTCTTGAATGGCAGTAGAAGATCCCATGGTGCTATTATAAATCTGTGGAATTCTCTGCCCCAGAGAGCTGTGGAGGCTGGGTCATTGAATATATTTAAGGCGGAGATAGACATATTTTCGAGCGATAAGGGAGTAAAGGGTTATGGGGAGCGGGCAGGGAAGTGGAGCTGAGTCCATGATCAGATCAGCCATGATCTTATTGAATGGCGGAGCAGGCTTGATGGGCCGTATGGCCTGATCCTATCCCTATTTCTTATGTTCTATTGGAATCACAGTAGGGGAGTTTTCCTGGTGTCTTCATTAATATTTATCTCTCAAACAGATTATCTATTTATCAGGTGATTTATCTCATTGCTGCCTGTGGGACCTTGCTCTGCAAAAGATTGTCTGCCGTGTTTCCTTATTTTAGAACAGTGCTGACACGTCATTGGCTGCGAAGCACTTTAGCACATCATGAAAGGTGTTGTTAGAGTGCAAGTTCTTCCTTCTTTCTTGGACTGTAGCTGAGACCGTTCTGTTCCAAGAATCTGTGAATCCGTAAACTTGAGCTCATCCAAAACTCGGCGCCCGTGTACTAACTCGCACCGAGTCCCGTTCACCCATCATCTCTGTGCTCGCTGGCCGACATTGCCGACTCTTCAAATTTAAAATTCTCAACTTGTTTTCAAATTCCCTCCATGGCCTTGCTAACTCTGTAGCCTCCTCCAATTCTGGCCTCGTGCGCTTCCCCAATTTTCAACGCTCCACCACTGGTGGCCCTGCCTTCAGCTGCCTGGGCCCTAAGCTCTGGAATTCCATCCCTAAACCTCTCTGCCTCACCTCCTCCTCCTCCTCCTGCTGTAAGATGCTCCTTAAAACCTATCACATTGACTAAGCTTTTAGCCACATGTCCTAGTATCTCCTTATGTGGCTTGGTGTCCATTTTTGTCTGATTAACGCTTCTGTGACGTGCCTTGGGACGATTGTATACCATGTTACAGTTACTGTACAAGTACAAGTTGCTGTCTAAGCTCACTGCTTCACCATAGTAATGCAGTTTGGTGCACAGTAGCAATAAAGAAAACAAACCAGTTCAGAGGATGCAAAGCTGGAGGGATCGGGCTTGAGTGGTAATTGATCTAATAGCAGTCTGCCCGCCAGTTGTGGGCCTCTCATGATGTGTGGCCGTAGAACACAGCATGGAGAGGAAAGTAGAACCAGTTCACCCATCAAAGTAAGGCTTTAGGTGCTGTTATCAATCTCCATTATGGACACAATTACATGTGGAGATACCAAAGGAGCAGTGGAGCAACAAGTACCTCATTTCTCATGAGAAGCTGAAAAGAAATGCACAATTGACCAGACAGAATGGTGTTTAAAAGAAATAATGCACTTTTGGACCCTGGCCTGTGAACATCTCAGGGGGGCTTCTCCAGTGCTGCTGAGATTATTCATCAAAGTTTCAAAATGTTTTTTTTTTTGTTTTTGTGCGCTCCATAAGTTTGGAATGACTTTTTCCAAGACCCAGAATGTTCCCTCGTTATTTTCTGCTGTGATAATCGGAAGTCATCATTGTGGTGTGGGTCCGATTTGGTTCCACTTGCTTTTCCCAGCTAAGGTCCATGAACTAACCTCCCTGAAGTATCTCGCACACACTTTGTGGTCTCATCCCTTTTTTTCGGGTCTTTTCGCACATGTCCAAGATGCTGAATTATAACCTATAGTCACAGACGTGCTATCGTATCCATCTCGCAGACTGAAGTGAAATTGTCATCACATTTTGCTTATGTACTCGCTTTCCTGTTTCCACCAGAACTAGGGGCCATCATATTTTTTTCATTCATTCACGGGATGTGGGCGTCGCTGGCAAGCCCAACATTTATTGCAAATCCCTATTTGCCCTTGAGAAGGTGGCGGTGAGCTGCCTTCTTGAACCACTGCAGTGTGTGTAGTGAAGGTACTCCCACAGTGCTGTTAGGGAGGGAGTTCCAGGATTTTTGACCCAGCGGCGATGAAGGAATGGCCGATATATTTCCAACACAGGATAGTGTGTGACATGGAAGGGAACTTGGAGGTGGTGGTGTTCCCATGCGCCTGGTGCCCTTGTCCTTCTAGGTGGTAGAGGTCGTGGGTTTGGAAGGTGCTGTTAAAGAAGCCTTGGCGAGTTGCTGCAGTGCATCTTGTAGATGGTACACACTGCAGCCACGGTGCGCCGGTGGTGGAGGGAGTGAATGTTTAAGGTGGTGGATGGGGGGCCAATCAAGCGGGATGCTTTGTCCTGGATGGTATCGAGCTTCTTGAGTGTTGTTGCAGCTGCACTCATCCAGAAAAGTGGAGGGTATTCCATCACACTCCTGATTTGTGTCTTGTAGATGGTGGGAAGGTTTTGGGGAGTCAGGAGGTGAGACATTTGCCGCAGAATACCCAGCCTCTCACCTGTTCCGTAGCCACAATATTTATGTGGCTGGTCCAGTTAAGTTTCTAGTCAATGGTGACCCCCAGGATGTTGATGTTGGGGGATTCGGCGATGGTAATGCCATTGACTGTCATGGGGTGGTGGTTAGACACTCTCTTGTTGGAGATAGTTACTGCAGATATATAAGATATAAGAAATAAATATAAGCTAAGAACTCATAAATCCAATAGGGAATTGAGGAGAAACCTCTTTACCCATAGGCTGCTTATTTTTTCCTTCCTTACCTTTTGGAATACCTTGTAGACAGGAATATTAAGCACCCAATCATTCTACTCCTTTGAGCCAGGTCTCTGCTATTCATCATCATCATAGACAATCCTTTGAGGAAGACTTGCTTCCACTCTAAAAGTGAGTTCTCATGTGACTGAATAGTTCAATACAGGAATTACAGTCTCTGTCACAGTTGGGACAGACAGTGGTTGGAGGAAAGGGTGGGAGGGGAGTCTGGTTTGCCGCATGCTCCTTGCGCTGTCTGCGCTTGGTTTCTGCATGCTCTCGGCGATGAGACTCGAGGCGCTCAGCGCCCTCCCGGATGCTCTTCCTCCACTTCGGGCGGTCTTGGGCCAGGGATTCCCAGGTGCCGGTGGGGATGTTGCACTTTATCAAGGAGGCTTTGAGGGTTCCCCTGAAACGTTTCCTCTGCCCACCTGGGGCTCGCTTGCCATGTAGGAGTTCCGAGTAGAGCGCTTGCTTTGGGAGTCTTGTGTCGGGCATGCGGACAATGTGGCCCGCCCATCGGAGCTGGTCGAGTGTGGTCAGTGCTTCGATGCTGGGGATGTTGGCCTGGTCGAGAACACCGATGTTGGTGCGGTCGAGAACACCGATGTTGGTGCGTCTATCCCCGCAGTGGATTTGTAGGATCTTGCGGAGGCAGCGCTGGTGGTACTTCTCCAGCCTTTTGAGGTGGCTACTGTATATGGTCCACATCTCTGAGCCTTACAAGTGGGTGGGTATCAGTACTGCCCTGTAGACCATAAGCTTGGTGCCAGATTTGAGGTCCTGGCCTTCCTTCCTCCGGCGACGTTCTGTCTTCCTTCCTTCCTTCCTCCAGCGACGTTCGGGCCTCCCCCCGGTCGCTGGTCCCACTCAACCGCGGAGCCCCTGGTGAGCACGTGGTGTGCACAATGGCTGTGGCCACTCTGACCTCCTTCCACAAAGTGGACCTCTGGCCATCCCAATGCCTGCCCTCAGTCAGGAGCTAATATCTGGGAGAGGGAAGCATTACTTCAAATCTCTCAGCCCCACTCTCCACGCCTCGGATCTCTCTGCTATTGCCACTACATAATAGTCCCATGTGACGATTCAGTCTTATTTACCCACTTGCACCAGAATGACCAACCTTGCATTTGCCCCCCAGTATGATCCCTCCAATATCTGAACTATTCTTTACACTAGTTCCGTTTGTCTCTTCCCAGTTCCCCCTCTTGTATTTCATCCTGGTTCATAGAGCTGAATAACACACTTCACGGTCTGGCAACTCAACGGGCCATTGAGAGCCCTGAGAGAGATATTTAGTGAGCCGTAATTCATGACCTGGAAATTGCCATGCCCTGAGTGCACTTTTGATTTAGTTGTTTCTCCGGAGTCCGGTGGCTGGTGATTTCAGATCCCAAGGGGGAGACACGGCGACACGATGAGCTCCACAACTGGTGAGGGAACGCCACACCTGGTAGGGGTACGTTCCTTGTGCTCCTGAAGGTGAGCGTTGCAGTAGGGAACAAGGTGGATGCAGAGAGGTTATTTCCACTCACAGGGGAAACTAAAACTAGGGGACATAGTCTCAGAATAAGCCCATAGCCCATTTAAAACTGAGATGAGGAGGAATTTCTTCTCTCAGAGGTTTGTAAATCTATGGAATTCTCTGCCCCAGAGAGCCATAAAAGCTGGGACATTGAATATATTTAAGGTGGAGATAGACAGATTTTTAAGCGATAAGGGAGCAAAGGGTTATGGGGAGCGGGCGGGGAAGTGGAGCTGAGTCAATGATCAGATCAGCCATGATCTTAGTGAATGGCGGAGCAGGCTCGAGGGGCCAAATGGCCTACTCCTGCTCCTTGTTCTTATGTTCGTAACAGCAAACGTTCTCGACCAGTGCCAGCATCGTATACGGGCTGAATGAAACACATCGTTATGTACAGCACAAAGAACCCTGTATTCCAGGTTTAAGATTCCTTCATTCTAGCTTTAAGAACGAGCATTCCTCACTGCCGCAAAAAGAATTCTTTATTATTTCTGCTGCACCCCAGGCGTCCTTGTATCCTCTGTGTTAAATTGCCAATTTGGATTCAACTGATGCTAAATTTTCTTTTGGCATCTGCCTCTGTCTGGATGCAGGCTGAGACGGAAGGAGGCAGTGAGCTTCACATTGCACACACATCCAAGTGCTTTCAAAGGGACGGAGGAGGTTTCTGTAGGTAATCACACACAAAAAAAGTGGCATTAAAAATGGTGCATTCTAGGTGAAGTACATCGCTAGGATAGCGTGGCTTGGGGAGGGGGCAGCGGGGTAAATTTTAACCTGATTCGTGGCGAGGGAATCCCACGGGATCGGATGGAATGCCAGTTTTACATCCCGCCAGATATTAACCTGGCCCATCCATCGGGAAACTGACAGGGTCGGGTGAAGCGCCATTGACTTTGGTGGAGAGTAAAATCGTACGGAGCGTGATAGCAAAGTTGCCTGCCAATCCCGTCAGTTTCTCGACGTGGACTCCGAAATTGCTTCCAGTCTCGCGTGTATCTTTGGCTGGAGACTGGCAGAAAACCCTGGGGAAACAACAACAACTTGGATTTATATAGCGCCTTTATGGTAGTAAAGCCTCCCAAGGAGATCACATGGTTTGGCGTTGGGTGGAGTGTATATGTTGTGATACACAAAGTATTGCGCGATTGTGTGGGACAGGCTCGATGGACCAGATTGTCGTTACCTGTCCATCATTGTTTGTCTGTTCGGAAGGCGCTTCACAGGACTGCATTAAAACAAAATTGCCACCGAGCCACAAAAGGAGAAATTAGGGCAGATGCTTGGTCAAAGAGGTTGGTTTTAAGGAGCGTCTTAAAGGAGGAAAGGGAGGCGGAGAGGTTTAGGGAGGGAGTTCCAGAGCTTGGGGCCTGGGCAGCAGAAGGCACGGCCACCAATGGTTGAGCGATTAATAATCAGGGAGAAGGCAGTATTAGAGAAGTCCAGATATCTCGGAGGGGTTATGGGGCTGGAAGAGATTACAGAGATATAACGCCCAGTTATGTTGGACCTGTGCAGCTTCTGAGAGCTTCCTTGGTGCCTAGTTAGGGGTGCAACTTCTGTCTGACACTGTCGAGGCACATGACCGATGGGGGAGCAGAGCTAGGGTAGGGGCTCCCTCAGTTGAGGCCTCCCCTTGCTCCGCCTCCATTGGGACCCAACGTAACTGTGTTGGAGCCTCCACTCGGCCTGATCTGGGCCCCAGTTGGGGGTCCAGGCCTGGCAAGTGGCATCGACCCTCCAAAGAAACCAAAACCTGGGGGCTGCACGGAGCATAGCCAGGATCAGGGCAAGCCCACCACAAGCAGCCAGCTGCTTGCATATCTGCTAGCATGGGGCTGGTAGGCAGCAAAGAGGACCCCACAGTGATGCCTGTGTCTCCGAGCCGACCGGCTCCAGCACGGGGCGACGTTGGGGGAGCAGTGAGTGGCACAATCCAGGTGTAACCGTGCAAGATTCGAGCCTTTGTTTGTTACAAATTTGCTTGAGTAATAAATTGATGCAATAACATTTACACTTGGGGCATCCTGATTATTAAAGTTCTTTTTTTCCGGGTATATTGGGCCATAAACTGCGGCATCTCAAGGTGCGTACATCGTGCACATACGTCCGAAGAGACAACGTAAGTGCCTGTTCTCAGCGCGCGATGCACATGCGCCGAGAACCAGCATTTGAGAACTGTCAACATTTCTTTTGACAGATTGCACGCATCCCACGGGAGAAGGACATTTGCCGGTGGAAATTTGGGCTATTTGCTCAACTCCTGCCCAGCGAATGTCCTTAAAGCCCTTACTCCTGGTAAAAGCAAGGGTATAGCTTACTTTTCCAGCGTAAGAGTTTTAAAAGATGGAAAAGTTAAATGTTATCTAATTTTTATACAAAATACCCTGTCGATTAAGAAGTTAATTTTAAAATAATTCAAATAAAATAATTTTTTGTCCAAAACATTTAATTACATTCAATTTCAATTAAATTTTAAATATTTGAGGTGTTTTTTTAATTTATTGTGTTGTGTTTCTTTGTTTTGGGGTTATTCTCATTTATAGTAATGGGAGCTCATACCAACGGAACTCACCATTATTATCAATGAGAATGCTCCATGTTCATTGGTGATCGCAGGTCATCCCAGGTTGCGCTTATGTTCCTGGGGTGTGTGGGCCCATACGCTGGGCTGTGAATGGAGGTATCGTAGCGCAAGTATATGTTCCTCCGGGACCAACCGGTACTTTTGTGAAAAACATTTTGGTCAGTGGCCTCCACCCACAGGAAGCCTCCGACCGCAATTTCTGGGCCATTATTTAATGCAATATAAATTCCAGCACTCAGTTAAGAAACCGTTCGATGTGAAATCTATGCAGGGAAGCAAACAAATATTCAAATTATTTTCAAACAAGCGAAACCCCATTCATCATTCACACAAATTTGCATTCAACCTCTCTCTCTCTCTCTCTCTGTCTCCTCCCTCTCTCTCTCTCTCCTCCATCTCGCTCTCTCTCTCTCCTCGCTGTCCCTCACTCTCCTCCCTGTCTCTCTCTCTCTCTCACTCTCTCTCTCTCTCTCTCCTCCCTGTCTCTCTCTCTCTCTCTCCTCTGTCTCTCTCTCTCTTCTCTCTCTCCTCTGTCTCTCTCTCTCTCTCGCTCTCTTCTCCCTGCCTCGCTCTCTCCTCTGTCTCTCTCTCGCTCTCTTCTCCCTGCCTCTCTCTCTCCTCCCTGTCTCTCTCTCTCCTCCCTGTCTCTCTCTCTCTCTCTCTCTCTCTCTCTCTCTCTCTCCCTGCCCGCCTCGCTTTCTCTCTCTCCTCCCTGCCTCTCTCTCTCTCCCTACCTCTCTCTGTCTCTCTTTTTCTCCCTGCCTCTCTCCCCCTACCGCTCTCTATTTCTCTCTCTCCCTGCCCCTCTCTCTTTCTCTCTCTGCTTCTCCCTTTCTCTCCCCCTGCCCCTCTATATCTCTATCTCCCCCTGCCACTCTCTACCTCTCTCTCTCTCTCCCTTTCCCTATCTGCCTCTCTCTCTCTCTCTCTTTCTCCCTGCCTCTCTATCTCTATCTCTCTCCCTGACTCACTCTCTCTCTCCCTGACTCTCTGTCTCTCCCTCACCCCCTGACACACTCTCCCCTTCACTCGCCCATGCCCTCCCTCTCCCTCGCTGTCTATCCCTCCCTCCCCTTAGTGCCCTTTCTTTTTATCTAATTATATATATATATAGTTATACACTCATAGTTATACACTCAGATATGCAGACGTGCGTGTGAAAACATAAATACATATATATGTTTATATCGATAGATATATAGGCAAAAGTCGGCCTTAATTTGACTTTCCGACGAACTTCAAAGTTTTTATTTTCTTGTTTTATGGAGTATTTTTGCTGCAGGAAATGTAGCTTTATCGATGTTTCAGTCTTCCAGAGCGTGGGCAGGTTTTCAGACCTTGAACAATCGTCATCTAACTGAATCAGCAAGCTGGCTCACATCAGCATCCAAATACCTGGATGTTTTTGCTGATATGCAGAATCTATGAAGCTGCAATACATTTCGATGTCATTATATCCGCAGGTGATCTATTTAATTTTCCTGGAATTACTGAATATTAAGAAATCCGGACCCATTGAGCCCATAAAAGTTAATGTCGTAACATTATTCTCTGGCTCAGCTTCCTGCCTGAAGGCCTATTCTCGACTTGTTTTGGGCCCTGGGATTCGCTTTTTGTTTATCACTCAATAGGACAGATGGTTTCTACTGTCACACCTCCACTTTAACTGCTTTCTTCCTCCCAGTGTCTCGCCCCCCCCCTTGGTCTCACTGTCTCCCATTATTTAGAAAGTACTTTACATAGGATTACACGGGATATACAGCACAGAAAAAGGTCATTCGACCTGACCAGTCCATGCCGGCGTTTATGCTCCACTCGAGCCTCCTCCCATCTTTCCTCATTTAAATCTATCAACATAACCCTCTATTCCCTTCTCCCTCGTACGCTTGTCCAGCCTCCCCTTAAATGCATCGATACTATTCGCTTCAACCACACCCTGTGGTAGCGAGTTCCACATTCTCACCATTCTTTGGGTAAAGAAGTTTCTTCTGAATTCCCTGTTGGATTTCTTGGTGCCTATCTTATATTAATGGCCTCTAGTTATGCTCTTCCCCACAAGTATCCACTCTATCAAAGCCGTTCATAATTTTAAAAGACCTTTTTTTAGGTCACCTCTCAACCTTTTTTCAAGAGAAAAAAAGACCCAGCCTGTTCATCCTTTAATGATAGCTATACCCTTGAATTTCTGGTATCATCCTTGTAAATCTTCTCTATACCCTTTCCAGTGCCTCTCTATCCTTTTCATAACATGGCCATCAGAACTGCACACAATAGTCTAAGTGTGGTCTAACCAAGGTTCGATACAGGTTTAGCATAACTACTTTTCAATTCTATACCTCTAGAAATAAACCCGAGTTCTTGGTTTGCTTTTTTTATAGCCTTGCTAACTTGTGTCACAGCGTTTAGTGATTTGTGTATTTGTACTCCGAGATCCCATTGTTTCTCCAGCCCACCGAGATTAGCTTTTTCTTTCTCCCCTCATACGTGTCAGCCGGTGGGCTCAGTGGGTCAGGAAGTCGTGGGTTCAAGTCCCTCTCCTGAGACTTGAGCACAAAATCCAGGCTGACCTTGCCACTGCTGAGGGAGCGCTGCACTGTCGGAGGTGCCGTCTTTCGGATGAGCCGTTAAACCGAGGCTCCGTCTACTCTCTCGTGGACGTAAAAGATTATTTTATTTTGAAAAAGAATGGCGGAGATTCCTCCAGTGAACAAGCAAAAATGTAACCCTTAGCCAACATCATTAAACCAGATTATCTGGTCATTTATCACATTGCTTTGTGGGAGCTTGCTGTGTGCAAATTGGTTGCCACATTTCCTGCATTACAACAGTGACTACACTTCTAAAGCAATCATTGGCTTAAAACGCTTTGGGATATCCTGAGGTTGTAAAAGGCGCTATAGAAATGCAACACTTTTTTTTCCCTTTTTTTCTTTTTGCTTTTCACGCTCTCTCTCTTCCTCTACTCTTTCTCGTTCTCTCTTTCCACTGTTATATTTCCCACATTTTTGCTGTGATCCCTGTTATATATGCAGTCTATTGATATACTCTCTGTGTAGTCACTGTATAGTTGCACAACCCCAACGTTATGGCAAAAGGACTTGGGGATTAACAGGGAGAAAGCCAAGCCAAAGCACAGCCAAGGTGCAAGGGCTATTGGCACTTAAGTCTGGGGAGAGCTAAGCCAGTGCACATAGTGCAAAGGTAATTGACACAAAGGACTTGGGGGAGAGTGATGTTATATATGCAGACTGTAGATATACTCTCTGTGTAGTCACTGTATAGTTGCATAAGATGGAGACTTGTTTACCTGATGTACTAATAATAAGGTTTACACTGTGTATATACGTGCTGGCAGCACTAGAGGGTGCCACTGGTGGAGACTGGGGGTTTCCTGTCCTGGTGGCAGGGGCTGTATAAAAGGGGAGCCACCATGCGGCAGCCTCACTCTGGAGTTACGAATAAAGGACCAAGGTCATACTCCTGCATATATTTTCTATGTTTCTATAGAGAAAGCAGGAAAGGGGTACTGAGGTGAATGATCAGCCATGATCTTATTGAATGGTGTTGCAGGCTCGAAGGGCCGAATGGCCTACTCCTGCACCTATTTTCTATGTTTCTATGTCACTACAGTTTGAGTATAACACATTGTCTCGTGGAGTAATTCATGAGTACATTACAGACATAATAATCCGTGCTATTTTTTCATGCTGGTATTTCTGATACAAATCACTTGCTCCTGCTCAACCTACCCGTGCTTTATGTAAAGGAAAATAAAGACTTACATTTATATAGCGCCTTTCACGACCACCGAAAGTCTCAAAGCACTTTGCAACCAATGAAGTACTTTTTGAAATGTAGTCACTGTTGTAATGTGGGAAATGCAGCAGCCAATTTGCACACAGCAAACTCCCACAAACAGCAATGTGATAATGACCAGATCATCTGTAATAGTGATGTTGATTGAGGGATAAATATTGTCCAGGGCGCCTGGGATAATTCCCCTGCTCTTCTTCGAAATAATGCCATGAGATGTTTCACACCCACCTGAGAGCAGACGGGACTTCGGTTTAACGTCTCATCCAAAAGACAGCACCTCTGACAGTGCAGCTCTCCCTCAGCACCGCACTGGGGTGTCAGCCTAGATTTATGTGCTCAAGTCCCTGGAGTGGGTACTTGAACCCACAACCTCCTGACTCCGAGGCAAGTGTGTTACCCACTGAGCCACAGCTGCCACTGTATAGATGTGCAGCCTACGAGGTGGGATTTTTCCCCACTCGCTGGTTTTTATCTGCCCTTTGAACTGACTTGCTTCCTGAGGCCGTTGTCTTGTGGTCGCGCTCATGTCAGCCATTTGACACTTGAATGCATCAAACAAAATAATTGATAGCTGGTGTCTCGGGAGGTGAGAAGCTGATGGTCGAGAAATGACCAGTGATACTGCTCATGCTGCAGTGGAGCAGCGGAGGGGAAGATATCCACGTTCATTTACAATCCTTACATCTGCCCAAGCCACTTGCTGCACCAAAGTCATTTCACATTTATACAGGTACATCCATTTACAGCGAGAAAGCAGAGATATCCCTGCTGTGGTTCTAGGTTGGATGTAAATCAGGTCCAAGAGCTGAAAGAAAGGACGTCTTCTGCACTGGGTCCTCGAGAATGATTATTCTTTTTTTAAAAGATGGATCACATTTCTCTCTGACACCAGAGAAAATGAGGATGTCACTTTTGTCACCAAGGAACAGCAACGTTAACCCATTACTGTTGCCTCGTAACCACCACCTCTCTATGGGGTGAGATTGCTTTCAGCAATATGTTCAAAGAATGCATTCATTTGAGATTCCTCTGTATGCTAATTTAGTGTTCATTAAGCCACTTCCAGGCAAGTTTGATGAACCTGCACAGAGGTATTTTTTTTCTCCTCCTTCCCTGAAGGCACTGACTCTTGTCTCGCTAAGGTAGTGCTGTACTTCAGCTCATTCAAAACTCCGCTGCCCGTATCCCAACTGGCAATGTGTCCCGTTCACCCATCACCCCTGTGCTTCCTGGCCTACATTGGCTCGAACGCCTCGATATTTAAAATTCTCATCCTCGTGTTCAAATCCCTCCAGGGCCCTAACTCTCCCTATCTCTGAAACCTCACCCAACCCTCCATGAAATCTGCGCTCCTCCAATTCTGTCTCCTTGTGCGTACTCCACTTCCTTCGCTCCACCATTGGCGGCCATGCCTTCAACTGACGAGGCCCTAAGCTCTGGAATTGCCTCTCGAAGCCCCTTTGTCTCTCCACATCTCTCTTCCTTTTAAGGTGCTCCTTAAAACCTGCCTCTTCGACCAAGCTTTTGTTCAGCTGTCCGAATATCGTCTCCTTCTTTAGCCCAGTGTCAATGTTTAGCTATGTTAAAGGCAGTTATCTAAATACAGGTTTTTGTTGCACCGTGGAGCTGTTTGTACTTAGAGAAACATAGAAAATAGGTGCAGGAGTAGGCCATTCGGCCCTTCGAGCCTGCACCACCATTCAATAAGATCATGGCCGATCATTCCCTCAGTACATCTTTCCTGCTTTCTCTCCATACCCCTTGATCCCTTTAGCCGTAAGGGCCATATCTAACTCCCTCTTGAATATATCCAATGAACTGGCATCAACAACTCTCTGCGGTAGGGAATCCCACAGGTTAACAACTCTCTGAGTGAAGAAGTTTCTCCTCATCTCAGTCCTAAATGGCCTACCCCTTATCCTAAGACTGTGTCCCCTGGTTCTGGACTTCCCCATCATTGGGAACATTCTTCCCGCATCTAACCTGTCCAGTCCCGTCAGATTCTTGTAAGTTTCTATGAGATCCCCTCTCATCCTTCTAAACTCCAATGTATAAAGGCCCAGTTGATCCAGTCTCTCCTCATATGTCAGTCCCACCATCCCGGGAATCAGTCTGGTGAATCTTCGCTGTACTCCCTCAATAGCAAGAACATGCTTCCTCAGATTAGGAGACCAAAACTGAACACAATATTCAAGGTGAGGCCTCACCAAGGCCCTGTACAACTGCAGTAAGACCTCCCTGCTCCTATACTCAAATCCCCTAGCTATGAAGGCCAACATACCATTTGCCATCTTCACCGCCTGCTGTACCTGCATGCCAACTTTCAATGACTAATGAACCATGACACCCAGGTCTCATTGCACCTCCCCTTTTCCTAATCTGCCGCCATTCAGATAATATTCTGCCTTCGTGTTTTTGCCCCCAAAGTGGATAACCTCACAATTATCCACATTTTACTGCATCTGCCATGCATTTGCCCACTCACCTAACCTGTCCAAGTCAACCTGCAGCCTCTTAGCGTCCTCCTCACAGCTCACACCACCACCCAGTTTAGTGTCATCTGCAAACTTGGAGATATTACACTCAATTCCTTCATCTAAATCATTAATGTATATTGTAAAGAGCTGGGGTCCCAGCACTGAGCCCTGCGGTACTCCACTAGTCACTGCCTGCATCACCCAAATGAGCTACATAATGAATTGTGTCACTTATTTGAGTGCTGAGGTCAATCTAGATGAGCCCACTGATTTTCTCAAGCTTAGGATGTCCCATAGCACTTCACAGCCAAATAATTGCTTGTCTGAAGTGCAGTCAACTGTTACATAGGCAAAGATACAAAAAGGGAGTATGAGAAGAAACTTGCAAGGTATATCAAAATCAACACACGGAATTTTTACAATTATATTAGGAAAAATAGGGTAGTCAGCAGCAATGTCAGCCACTTGAAAAGTGAAAGCGGCGCTATTGTTGTCAATGACAAGAAAATAGCGTCCATTTTGAATAATTACTTTGCGTCAGTATTTATAGCAGAGGAAGAGGAGAGCATGCCAGAAATCCCAAGGAAACTAATATTGAGTCAGGGACAGGGACTATTCTCATAAATAAAATAGCAGTAATGAAGAAAATAACGGCACGAATGAGTGACCAGTCCCCAGGGCCAGATGGTTTCCATCCCTGGAGTTTTAAAGGAAATAGGTGAGCACATTGCAGATGCCCCAACTATAATCTTCCAAAGTTCTCTCAATTCAGGAACCATTACTTTTAGATTGGAAAATTGCGCATGTCACTCAGCTACTTAAGAATGGCGAGAGAGCGAGACCAGGGAATCATAGACCAGTTATCCTAACATCTATGATCAGAAAATTGCTAGAGTCTATAATTAAGGATACCTCAAAAATTTTCAGTTGATCAGAGAGAGCTAGCATGGATTTGTGACAGGTAGATCATGCCTGACAGATTTGATTGAATTTTTTGAGGTGGTGAACAAAGTAGTGGACAGGGGAATGTCTATGGATGTTATTTATATGGACTTCCAGAAGGCATTTGATAAAATCCCACATAAGAGACTGTTGAATAAGGTATTGCGGAATTGAGTGCAAATTATTGACCTGGCTAAGAAATTGGCTGAGCGACAGGAGTCATGCGCTCAGAATGGGCAGGTATTCAAATTGGCAGGATGTGACTGCAGTGATCTGTTTTGGGGCCACAACTATTCACACTATTTAGTAATGACTTGGATGATGGCATAGAAAGTCATTTATCCAAATTAGACGATGACACAAAGATAGGCGGCATTGTAGGCAGTGTAGATAAAAGCATAAAAATACAAAGAGATAGCAACAGATTAAATGAATTAAGTGAAGCAGAATTGTGGCAAACGGATTTCAATGTAGGAAAATGTGAGGTCATCCACTTTGGATCTAAAAGGATAGAACAGGGTACTGTCCAAATGGTGAAAAACTAAAACAGTGGAGGCCTCAGAGACTTGGGGGTCCAGGTACATAGATCATTAAAATGTCATGAACAGGTACAGAAAATAATTAAAAAGGCAAATAGAATGCTGACCTTTATATCTGGAGGACCACAATACAAGGGGTTGGAAGTTATGCTGCAGCTGTACAAAACCCTGGTGAGACCACAACTGGGGCTGGTTTTTAGGTTTTTCTGTTTTCGGGGCGAAAATGGAGGCAGTGCGGGAAAGTTACCGGCCGGAATAGTTTGCACTTTGCTCGGGAAGTTTTGGCATCTGAGCCCTGCATCAGGGGGCGCAGCACTAAGGGAGGCGTTGTACACTTTTCGTGGCGCAAGGATGGGAAACTCGCAAACTAAAGTTCCGGGCTCTGTGCACTCCGAGACAAAAACATTCCCAGAATGTTACCCATACCACCACAACACAAATCGCTAAAAGAATTAAAAGAACAAACACTCTCACTTACCGACGGAGTACTTGACCTCCCTCTGGGACACCGCCGGCTATGCTGGACTGCTCTGATTTCCCAGGCGGTCATTGCGGGCGCACTTCCGGGCGGACGGATCGGGGAAAGGTCCAAACTCCCGCCAGTGTCGCAATCAGAGGCATTACACACCCCGCACAGCTCTTCCTGACGGTGCTGCTCAGCGCTGCCTCAAAACCCGACCAGAGGCTGGCGGCGGGGTGCTGGAGACCTGAACGCCGCCTTTCACGCCTCTCCGGGGAGATACCCGGAACGCAAAGGACCGGAAAATCCAGCCCTGGAGTATTGTGAGCAGTTCTGGGCACCACGCCTTAGGAAGCATGTATTGGCCTTGGAGGGAGTGCAGCGCAGATTTACCAGAATGAAACCCGGATTTCGATGGTTAAGGAATGAGGAGAGATTACACTAATTACGGTTGTATTCCCTTGAATTTAGAAGGGTAAAGGGTGATCTGATCAAAACTTTCAAGTTATTAAGCGGAACTGATAGGATCGATGGAGAGAAACTATTTCTGCTGGTTGGGGATTCTAGATCTATGGGGCATAGTCTTAAAAAATTAGAGCCAGGCCTTTCAGGATTGAAATTAGGAACCATTTCTGCACAAAAAGGATGGTAGAAGTTTGGGGAACTCTCTTCTGCAAATCTCAGTTAATGCTAGATCAATTGTTAATTTCACATCTCAGATTGATAGTTTGTTGTTAGCTAAAGGTATTAAGGGATATGGGCCGAAGGCAGGAACATGGAGTTAGTTTGCAGATCAGCCATGATCTCATTGAATAGCGGAACAGGCTTGAGGGGCTCAGTGGCCTACTGCTGTTCCGATGTTCCTAGACCCTTAAAAGGATTGCGAAAGTAAATTTGGAACGATACTTTCCGAACCCTGAGGCAAGAGTGCACAGGTTCAGAATTATGAAAGCCAAATTTAAGACGGACATCAAGAGAATTTCCACTCGGGCTGATTAATAGTTATGGATGATAGAAGTCTGAACAGTGGACTTCATTAATAAAGCAGCTTTGATGCTGTAGTGGGAAGAATTGGTATTCTGAAACAATTGGATCAATTGAGCCCAAGGCAAATCCTTTATCTGAATATTTATTGAATCTTACCTTACGATCTTCTTGGTAAAGCTCCCTGCAATAGGTCCAAATGCAAACTACTCCCACCTAATGCATCATGTGACATTGCCCCATTCTTCACACCAGCAATCCTGGGGTGTATGTAATTCAATGACCAACAGAATCTCGGCGCCGCTGATATTAAGTAGGGCAGTGACAGTTCCACAGTAATACACGGGGGCAACTTGCTGCTATCATTATTTGCAATGGGTGAGTTCTGCAGACTTGTCCCCGAGATGCGCTCTTGACCTCGAGGGGCTGAATGGCCTACTGTTGCAAAGTTTTGAGTGCTTCAGTCTGTGCAGGGGCACCAAACTTCACTGTGTAAGCAGGTGAATGGGCATTAAAATTGAGGACTTTCATATGACTGTGTTCATTTTGTTACATATTGCTGAAAGTTACTTCAGTCCTGTGGAGAGGTGGTGATTGGAAGGGTTTGGACATGGTTACCGGTGCTGTTTCCTTGGTGAACAGCAAGCGAGCAGTAGTTGGCTGTCAGTGGTTCACTGGACAGTAATTCTAGAGGGAAGGAACTTATTCAGAGCTGCTCCCCCTCTGCCATTGCAATTTCACCAGGAATGCAGTGGAAACGTGTGGACAGAGGCTTACTGCCTCACTTGAGCATTTCTAAGGAAACTCCCAACCCTAATTCTGGCGCCGAAAGTCCTTAACCCTCTTCAGGACGAGGTTGAGGTACATTGTTGGTGTTGTGTATGGAGAAAGAGTCAGACTGAACACTGTGAGCTCAAAGTAAAGTGTGACCTTAGTCTTTTATTGCAGGTCTCCAGAGTGACTCTCCAACCTGAGATGCCTCCTTAAATACCTGTGCTCCCAAGGGATTATGGGATTCCTTGGGACTCCAGGGGATGAGCCCTCTGGTGGCTGTACAGAGTAAATACAGGTGTACATATATAACAGTTGGGAACACGGATTTAGTTTAACTTTGGGGGAATAGGCGATATTGAATTGGCCGCCTATTATGCACCCCATCCTAATTTTCCCTCTCCATTGACTTTGTGTGAATTGGGCGGGGTGTATAGCGGGAAGCTGATTTTGCTATCACCCATTTTACACAATGTACTAGAATACCCGGAGCCATGTGATCTCCCGGGAGAGGCAAAGAAAAGATTAAAAACCCAGGCCAATTGGGGAAAAAAATCTTGGCAATTCCTCTCCAACCCATCCAGGCGATCGAAACTAGTCCAGGGGATCACCCTGGCCGTATTAGATTCCATGATGTATTGTATTCAGCTAGCGATTGGTTTTCGTGATCATAACACGTGAGTACTTAACCCATTGGTGTGGCATGCCTCTGTCCGCTATTTTTACACAATGACCGCAACCCATTTAAAATAGATGGGTTTTCGCCTCTATTCTTGTGTCAGGCAGAGGAAACTGAGGTAAATGCAGTCTAAGTTTAATGTCTTGTAACTTGCACCCCTTGTATATAATATTGCATTGTCTGTGCCTAACCACTGTAAGTCTCTTCTGTTTATGAGCTCCATCTGCCAAGAACTGTACCATCTTTGGAGAAGGTACAGTAGAGACTTATTGGAAAAGTTTTAGAAACATAGACATTTACAGCACAGAAGGAGGCCATTTCAGCCCATCGTGTCCGAGCCGGCCGACAAAGAGCCACACGACCCTCAGTCAGCAGCCCTGAAGGTTACATATAAATCTATGAACAATGAACAATAGCAGACAGGAAAAGAGCATCCGGCCCAACCAGTCTGCCCCACACAACTGCGATACCCCATACGTTGCAACATTTTACAATCCACTCCAACCGGAGCCATGCAATCTCCTAGGAGAGGCAAAAAAAGATAAAAACCCAGATAAATTGGGGAAAAATATCTGGGAAAATTCCTCTCCGACCCTTCCAGGCGATCAAAACTAGTCCAGGAGATCACTCTGGCCATATTAAATTCAATTATGTACTTACCATCGTGTCTGCGCCAGCCAACAAGAGGTTATCCATTCTAATCCCACTTACCAGCTCTAGGTCTGTAACCTGCAGGTTACGGCACTTCAAGTGCCCATCCAAGCAACTTTTAAATGTGGTGGAAGTTTCTGCCTCCACCACCCTTCCAGGCAGCGAGTTCCAGACCCCCACAACCCTCTGCGTGAAGAAGCTTTCCCTCAAATCCCCTCCAAACCTTCCATCAACCACCTTAAACCTACACCCCCTCATAATTGACCCCTCCACCAAGGAAAATAGTCCCTTGCTATCCACTATATCCAGGCTCCTCAAAATGTTATACACCTTAATATGGTCTCCCCTCAACCTCCTCTGTTCCAAGGAGAACAAACCCAGCCTATCCAATCTGTCATCATAGCTAAGATTTTCCATTCCAGTCAGTATCCTTGTAAATCTCCTCTGCTCCCGCTCCAGTGCAATCACGTCCTTCCTATAATAGGGCGACCAGAACTGCACGCAATACTCCAGCTGTAGCCTAACCAGAGTATTATACAATTTAAGCATAACCTCCCTGCTCTTCTATTCTATGTCTCGGCCAATAAAGACAAGCATTCCGTATGTCTTCTTAACCACCTTATCCACCTGGCCTGCTACTTTCAGGGATCTGTGGACAAGCACTCCAAGGTCCCTTTGTTCATCTACACTTCTAAGTGGCCTATCATTTAATGTGTATACCCTTTCCTTGTTAGCCCTCCCCAAGTGCATTACCTCACACTTCTCCAAATTAAATTCCATTTGCCACTGTTCTTCCCACCTGACCAGTAGATTGATATCCTCCTGCAGTCCATGACTTTCCTCTTCATTATTAACCACACAGACAATTTTAGTGTCATCTGCAAACTTTTTAATCATACTCTCTATATTCAAATCTAGATCATTGATATATACCACAAAAAGCAAGGGACCTAGTAGTAAGCCCTGTGGAACCCCACTGGAAACATCCTTCTAGTCACAAAAACATCCATCAACCATTACCCTTTGATTCCTACCTCTAAGCCAATTTTGGATCCAACTTCCACTTTGCCCTGTATCCCATGGGCTTTAAGCTTCATGACCAGTGTACCATGTGGGACCTTATCAAAAGCTTTGTGAAAGTCCATATACACTACATCATACACACTACTCTCATCGACCCTCCTGGTTACCTCCTCGAAAAATTCAATCAGGTTAATCAAACATGATCTTCCCTTAACAAATCCGTGCTGACTGATTAGTCCTTGCCTTTCTAAATGTAGATTTATCCTGTCCTTAAAGATTTTTTCCAATAACTTTCCCACCACTGATGTTAGGCTGATAGGCCTGTAATTATTCGGCCTATCCCTTTCTCTCTTCTTAAACAAGGGTATCACATTAGCAGTCCTCCGGCACAATGCCTGAATCCAAAGAGGACTGGAAAATGATGGTCAAAGCCTCTGCTATTTCCTCTCTTGCTTCGCTCAACAGCCTGAAATACATTTCATCCGGTCCTGGGGACTTATCCACTTTCAAAGCTGCCAAACCCCTCAATACCTCCTCTCTCATTGTCTATTTCGTCCAGAATTTCACACTCCTCCTCAATAGCAGTATCTACATTGCCCCTTCCCTTTGTGAAAACAGACGCAAAGTATTCATTAAGAAGCATACCCACATCTTCCGCCTCCACACACAGATTACCCTCATGCTCTCTACGAGAATGATTCCAGGGATGAGGGATTACAGTTACGTGGATAGACTGGAGAAGCTAGGGCTATTCTCCTCCAGAGCAAAGAAGGTCAAGAGGATAGAGCTGTTTAAAATTATGAAGGGTTTAGATCGAGTAACTAAGGAGAAACTTTTTCCAATGGCTGAAGGGTTGATAACGAAAGGGCATGGATTTAAGCTGATTTGCAAAAGAACCAGAGGCGACATGAGGAAAACCTTTTTTACGCAATGAGTAGTTAGGATTTGGAACGCGCTGCCTGATAGGGTGGTGGAAACAAATGCAATAGTAACCTTCAAAAGGGAGTTGGATAAATACCTGAAGGAGAGAAAAATTGCAGGGATATGGGAAAAGAACAAGGAAGTGGGATGAACTGGATTTCTCTTGCAAGAAGCCAGCACTGACTTAATGGGCTGAATGGCTTTCTTCTGTGCTGTACTATTCTGATTCCCTGATCTCCTATCTCCAGCAGCAACATGGCTAAATCTGCCAAACCCCTCAATGCCTTTAACTTATTTGTTTTTCCTTCTTCCACAAGCCATTTTTTTTTGTGGTCTTTTTCTGGGATTGTGCACAGCTCCAACCCTCTCCTGATTCAGCGCTGTTTCTCTAGCTGATGTGCGCTGTCACCACGGGTAATTGAGTTCTGATGGAAGTGCTGAATTCTGATTAAATATTTGATAAGTGAACTTGGGGGGGTGGGGGGATGGTGGTGGGGGTTAAGCCCGCGATGAGCCGTTTGTCAATACGATTGTTTTATTTCTTCTTGTTCTTGGATTGAGAGACGCACAAAAAAAAGCTGTTGGTATTTACACTGAGCCCTAATTCCATTACTACGATTCATGTGACTATATTGTCGAGCACCAACTTTCAGAAGCAGTCAGGTGAAATCAGCTATTGATTGTCATCTGCAAAATGAGATTGGTATACTTTGTGAAAGTACCATTTTCCCTCATCATTGTGTTCTCCCAGCGGGTGATTGCATCTTGGGCTCGGCATGAGGTTAGTCAATTAGTGCGCTCGCAGTTGGGCTTCCTGGAGCCTGCTACTTGCAGTCGGAGATTGGAGATTGCCTGTTTCCTCCCTCCCCGCCCCCCCACGCTGCCACCCCAACTGAAACTATCATGTAGAATACAAGAACATAAGAACAAGGAGCAGGAGTAGATCATGTGGCCCCTCGAGCCTGATCAGCCATTCAATAAGATCCTGGTTAACCCTTGGCACTGGACCAAGACCGAGCTCTGTCAAGCCCGTGTGGTGGCTGGTGTGCAACGGCCACCACACGTTAAAAAAATCCACACGCAGGCATCTTCCACCCTTCAGGATATAGTTCAGGACCTGGAAGATTAGGCCCTTCATTGAAACACTTGTGAACTCATCCTTTTTTGGCGTGAAAGCAAGTCATCCTCGTTTCGAGGCACTGCCTATGATGATGATGATGATGATGATGATGGTTGATCTGATCCTGGGCTCAACTCCACTTCACTGCTCGCTCCCCACAATGCTTGGCTCCCTTACTGTTCTCATTTCCCATTCCTCTCAGGAAGCCTCTGTCAAGCAATCGGACTGTTGCCACGTACAAGTGAAGTCTGGAAGACAATGTGTAAGGGAGTCACGAGTTTAGGACCACCCTGGCCCTCCGTTGCGCTGCACCACTGTGTCTCCGCCTTCTCCTTCGATTTTTCTTCTTTGACAATTCAATTTGCTTTCGGGTCACAGTTCTCCCCGTGGCTTTCTCCCAGTCAACTGCTCTTCCCTCCCGATGACACCAAAGTCCTGGATGTGCGTTACAGAATAAGGAATAGTTGAAAGGCAAAAATGATCCACAGGACTTGGGGCAATGGAGGAGAGGCCTTGGGAGCAAAACTTACTTTCACGGGGGAAAAGGGGGAGGAAGAGGGGGTGGTACTATCATCCAGATTGAAAATGCTGAGGGACACAAAGGATGTAGCCGTGAGCAGGCTATTTAACCTGGGTGGTGGCTGGTGTGCAACGGCCACACACAATAAAAAAATCCACGCACAGGCATCTTCCACCCTTCGGGATGTAGTTCGGATCTGGAATATTAGGTCCTTAATTGAAACACCTGCGAACTCATCCCTTTTTGGCGTGGAAGCCAGTCATCCTCGATACAAGGGACCGCCTATGATGATGATGATTTAACCTGGACTTTGAGCTAGAGACACAGGTTTAAAATGAACAAGCTTCAACCATAACCGAAGGTTAGAATAAGCTGTTTATATCCATCGCAGTATGAATCTGTGAAGGAAGGAGTCATTTATGCAGAGGAGCTTAAATGGTTTGGGTTAGAGCCTTTGATCTGTGGAAAGGGTGGGCTTGATGGACTTTGCTTACGTACATATTAAAAGAGAAGGCCAAGGGGGTGACCTGACAGAGGTCATTAAGATTATGAAAGAGTTTAATAGGGTAGACATGGAGAAGATTTTTCCACTTGTGGGGAAACCAAAACTAGGGGACATAAATATAAGATTGTTGCTAATAAATCCAATAAGAGACAACTTTGTTATGTCTTTAGATGCTCTGATAATGATTCCACAAAGCAATGTGTTGTACTTGAATTGTAGTGACCTTAGTCCTTTATTAATAACTGCAGAGTGAGGATAACACCTGATGGCCTGCCTTTTATACTAGGCCAGACACACCTGTACAGCTAACCTGCAAGTCTCCCACTGCGGTGCCCTCTGGTGACACACCTTGTAATAGTACAAGCAGTAACCATGTAGGATACATGACAATCTTTACCCAGAGAGTGGCGAGAATGTGGTACCTAAAAACATAAGAACAGGAGCAGGCCATACGGCTCCTCGAGACTACTCCGTCATTCAGTAAGATCATGGCTGATGTGATCACGGACTCAGCTCCACTTCCCCGCCCGCTCCCCATAACCCCTTATCCCCTTATCGTTTAGGAAACTGTCTATTTATGTCTTAAATTTATTCAATGTCCCAGCTTCCACAGCTCTCTGACGCAGTGAATTCCATAGATTTACAACCCTCGGAGAAGAAATTTCTCCTCATCTCTGTTTTAATGGGCGGCCCCTTATTCTAAGATCGTGCCCTCTAGTTCTAGTCTCCTCCATCAGTGAAAACATCCTCTCTGCATCCACCTTGTCAAGCCCGCTCATAAGCTTATACCTTTCGATAAGATCACCTCTCATTCTTCTGAATTCCAATGTGTGAGTAGGCCCAACCTACTCACACCTTCCCTCATAAGTCAATCCCCTCATCCCCGGAATCAACCTCGTGAACTTTCTCTGAACTGCCTCCAAAACAAGTATATCTTTTCGTAAATATGGAAACTAAAATTGCACGCAGTATTCCAGGTGTGGCCTCAACAATACCTTAAATAGCTGTCGCAAGACTTCCCTGCTTTTATACTCCATCCCCTTTGCAATAAAGGCCAAGTTGCCATTAGCCTTCCTGATCACTTGCTGTATCTGCACACTATCCTTTCATGTTTCAAGTACCCTCAGGGAGGGTTGAGGTGAATAGCAAAGATGCATTCAAGAGGAAATGAGACAAGTACATGAGGGAGAAGGGAGTAGGATATGCTGATGAGGTTAGATGATGTAGGGTGGGAGACCACTTGGGTGGAGCATAAACACCGGCATAGACTAGTTGGGCAGATGGGCCTCTTTCTGTGATATAAATGCCAACATAATTCTATTGCAACCCCACTAAATTAAGAGCCATTCATTGACCTTTGTCTCATGCAAAGCCTACCCTTTCAGAATTGGCCAGCACATAAGATAAGAAGATAAGAATTAAGAGCAGGAGTAGGCCATTTGGCCCCTCAAGCCTGCTCCGCCATTCAATAAGATCATGGCTGATCTTTTACCTCAGCTCCACTTTCCTGCACTATCCCCATATCCCTTGATTCCCTTAGTGTCCAAAAATCTATCGATCTCTGTCTTGCATGTACTCAATGACTGACCATCCAAAGCCCTCTGGTGTAGAGAATTCCAAAGATTTGCCACCTTCTGAGTGAAGACATTTCTCCTCATCTCAATCCTAAATGGCCGACCCCTTATCCTGAGACTGTGACCCCTGGTTCTAGACTTCCCAGCCAGGGTAAACACCCTCCCTGCATCTACCCTTAAGAATTTTATACGTTTTAATGAGATCACCTCTCATTCTTCTAAAGTCTAGGGAACCTAGGCATAGTCTACTCAATCTCTCCTCATAGGACAATCCGCCCCCCCCACCCCCCCCACCCATCGCCTTCGTAACTGAAGGGCGGTGCGTTTCAATAGTTTCCTCTGCTCCTCACTTCCTGAACTGGTTTCATTGGTCGAGGTTTGGACATTTTTGGGCTTTTGTGTCAAGAAAGCGCTTCCAGTACCCTAAAAAACACATCGCAGCAGACAGAACGAAAGACTTTCATCCGGGCCGGGTTTTGAATTCTGGCTACGAAGGTGAAAGGTCAGAATTCAAACTAATTGCCATGTTACGCCTCAACAAAGGCTACACCTGCTGCTGAGAGGTATGAGTGTCTGAAGCCATTATATTGTTGAGCTGTGTATATAGAATCCACAAGATATATTTGTATCCATTGTGCATATCCCATTATCTTTGAGAAAGAAAGGGAAGGAGTTGGCAGAATCAGGCCTGCCAGTAAAGCTTGATGTTTTTTTTTCAATTAAAATGAATCTAAACTCAATTTAAATTGAAATTATGTAGCACCACTCCTCCAGTGATGGCGTTTAATAGATGTTTTCACTGCTAATGATATAAAAAGCTCTCGATAGCTGTTGTGCATCTGAGATGGATGTATAAACTGGCACCAGGTTAACCCTCTGAAGAAACTGTAGAACAGCCATGTAGAGGTGGTTGCCAGCCAACGTAATGTCGATAAACTCCATTATATTGAGAAACAATATACAGTATATGTATACCTAGGGGGTTGGGAATCGGATTCTTTTTTTTAATTGGAAAACCAAGATGTAAAGACACCCCACCAGCAAGTTTTGAAAAGAGTGAGGGACATGAGCAAATCATCCATCATCACGGGCCATCCCTCGGAATCGGGGAAGACTTGTTTTCATTCCCAAAGTGAGTTCTTTGGTGGCTGAACAGTCCAATTCGAGAGCCACAGACCCTGTCACAGGTGGGACAGACGTTCATCGAGGGAAGGGCTTGGGTGGGGCTGGTTTGCCGCACGCTCCTTCCGCTGCCTGTGCTTGACCTTTTCACGCTCTTTGCGTTGAGACTTGAAGAGCTCAACACCCTCCCGGATGCATTTTCTCCACCTCGGGCGGTCTTCGGCCAGGGTCTCCCAGGTGTCAGTGGTGATGTCGCACTTTACCAGCGAAGCTTTGAGGGTGTCCTCATAACGTTTCCACTGCCCTCCTTTGGTTCGTTTGCCATGAAGGAGCTCCGCCTAGAGCACTTGCTCAGGGAGTCTCGTATCTGGCATGCGAACTAGGTGGCCTGCCCAGCGAAGTTGATCGAGCGTGGTCAGTGCTTCAATACTGGGGATGTAAGCCTGGACTGATGTTGGTGCGCCTGTCCTCCCAGTGGATTTGCAGGATCTTGTGGAGACATCGTTGGTGATATATCTCCAGCGACTTGAGGTGCCTTCTATACATCGTCCATGCCTCAGATCCATACAGGAGGGCGGGTATTACTACAGCCCTGTAGACCATGAGCTTGGTGATAGATTTGAGGGCCTGGTCTTCAAACACTCTTTTCCTCAGACGGCCGAAGGCTGCACTGGCGCACTGGAGGCAATGTTGAATCTCCGCATCAATGTCTGCCTTGATGAGCAAAATCATGCAGTCAGTGACACAAGGCTGGGGCTCTGAAAGTGAGGAGGACTGTGGAGGTGTTGTGATCCTGGCAAGAAAACGGGTTTGAATTGGAGGTGTTTGCGATGAATCCCGATTTCAACACCAACGAGAATTTAGAAAGACTTGCATTTTATGTGGCGCTCTTTCATGACCTCAGGGCATCCCAAAGCGCTTTTTAAAAAGAAAGGCCGAGAAATTCGTGTTATTTGTGCCTCCCGTTAGTGCCCCCCGGGCTACTCTAACGACGCCCGCTAACTTCGCCGGGAGTTTTGCGGCGACGGCGGTAACCCATAGTGCCCCCGCTCCGCTGCGCCGGCAATGATAATGTCATCACCGTGCGCAGCATCCCGCTTGCACCCTTTGATCCAAAATTGGTGACCGCCCCCTCAAGCTGCAGCGGGCGATCACGGGGGGGGATGTCAGAATTTTTTACATGTTACTATGAGATCCCCTCTCATATTTCTGAACTCCAGTGAATACAGGCCCAGTCGATCCAGTCTCTCCTCAAATGTCAGTCCAGCCATCCCGGGAATCAGTCTGGTGAACCTTCGCTGCACTCCCTCAATAACAAGAACGTCCTTCCTCAGATTAGGAGACCAAAACTGAACACAATATTCCAGGTGAGGCCTCACCAAGGCCCTGTGCAACTGCAGTAAGACCTCCCCGCTCCTATACTCAAATCCCCTCGCTATGAAGGCCAACATACCATTTGCCTTCATCACCGCCTGCTGTACCTGCATGCCAACTTTCAATGACTGATGTACCATGACACCCAGGTCTCGTTGCACCTCCCCTTTTCCTAATCTGTCACCATTCAGATATTATTCTGCCTTCGTGTTTTTGCCCCCAAAGTGGATAACCTCACATTTATCCACATTATACTGCATCTGCCATGCATTTGCCCACTAACCTAAGCTGTTCAAGTCACCCTGCAGCCTCTTAGCTTCCTCCTCACAGCTCACATCGCCACCCAGCTTCGTGTCATCTGCAAACTTGGAGATATTACACTCAATCCAAATCATGAATGTACATTGTAAATAGCTGGGGTCCCAGCACTGAGCCCTGCGGCACTCCACTAGTCACTGCCTGCCATTCTGAAAAGGACCCGTTTATCCCGACTCTCTGCTTCCTGTCTGCCAACCTGTTCTCTATCCGCGTCAGTACATTACCCCCAATACCATGTGCTTTAATTTTGCACACCAATATCTTGTGTGGAACCTTGTCAAAAGCCTTTTGAAAGTCCAAATACACCACATCCACAGGTTCTCCCTTGTTCACTCTCCGAGTTACATCCTCAAAAAATTCCAGAAGATTTGTCAAGCATGTTTTCCCCTTCATAAATCCGTGTTGACTTGGACCGGGCGACCGGCTGCTCGTGGGGTAATAGTTCAAGGGAGATGTGCAGTCATTCCTTTTAAACAAAAAACAGTGGTGCTATTTTTTGATGCGCCCCGTTGGCGATTTGACCGTGAATTCGTGCTGCAATTGCTGAGTCCAGTGCTCTGCTCGAGTGCCAGGCTGTTGATGAGGCACCCCCCCACTCCCCGGCCGGTCCGGGGAGGACCATTTTTATAATGAAGATTTTGCAGCTTGGGTCCTTCCCTTTAATTACTGGAAGAGCCCCTCCTACGCAGCAGCGCTACGCGGCCCAGTGCGTAGCGCCATGCCCCGTGCTCCACGTGTCTGCCCCGCTAGCGCCTCGGAAAGGAAGTGGAGCGTGTTACTTTGCATTCCACTTCCTTTCGGGGGCGGCGACCCCAATTTCTTGTGAAAGGTCAGTCTTCTGCGTCTGGCGTAAAGTCTCACGCCGCCTTATGAGTGTTACCGTCCTCAAACGGGGCGCAACAGAGTTTTTCCCCCTAGGACTTGCATTTATATAGCGCCTTTCATGAGATCCTAAAGCCAATGAACTACTTTTTGAAGTGTAGTCGGTGTTGCAATGTAGGAAACGCGGCGGCCAATGTGTACAAAGCAAGCTGCCACAATCAACAATATAATGTGATAATGACTGGATAATATATTTTCGTGACGTTGATTGAGGGATGAATATTGGCCAGGAGACCGGGGATAACTCCCCTGTGCTTCTTTGAAATAGTACCATGGGATCTTTAACATCCAATTGAGAGCGCAGGCGGGGCCTCGGTTTAACATCTTATCTGAATGATCAGATAATCCATTTTAGTAATTATGTTTGAAGGATAAATAATGATCAGGATTGCCTGAAAGGTTGGTAGAAGTGGATTCAATATTAACTTTCAAAAGGGAATTGTATTGCTACTTAAAAGGAAACATTTGTTCTTCTGGATAGGGACAGCTGTGGCAGGCTATTCAACAGAGCTTATGGGGCAAGGGGCTGGGGGAGGTCACTGTCCTCAGTACACACACACAGATATGAATAGACACATGCGCGTGCATGCACACACACACACACACACACACACACACACACACACGTGCATGCACACACACACACACGTGCATGCACACACATACATGTGTCTATATACACGTGTATATAAACACACATATATACATGCATAGATATAGATAAAGGTATTTAGATTGATCGTTTCTGTCTCAATACTGCACAATGCATTTAGCTCCTGAACGATCAGAGGTTGTTGTAGACTGCAGTCTTATTTTCAGTCCTGGTCTGTGAAGTTTATGAGCAGCTTTTCAGAAAAATTAGCTTTCATATTCTGTTAAGAAAGAAGAACATTTTTTAATGTTGCAGTGAGCGAGGCGTGAGATAAAGGTTCAGGAACCGTATGGTGCAGAGTTATTAACTGCAGTACTTGTTGACAAGTATAATGGCAACAGTCAGGTAGTAATTGTACAATAAACTCCGCTAAGCTATGAATCATTACTTACTCGTCGTGGGGTTGATGGATCCTAGATGTTTTATTTCGGAATTGGAGCTGATTGCCTGATCCATCTGTTTGCTTTGGTTCCTTACAGATTGGTTTCAATCTTTAATTTTTATTTTTCCATCTCCTCCGAGTCTTTGTTCTTTATCTTGTGGTGAATGTTTGTCAAGATGAGGGTGTTATGTGGCATGAAGTCAGTGACAGAGATAAGAGAGACAGAGAGCGAAGAACCTCATGGAATTGAATGAGAAATAGTTCATTCACTGCCTGAGATGAGAGACTGCAGAAGACCATTCATTACAATTTAAAAAGGAGATAAATGCACTGATTTAATTAAGATGAAACACTGAAATTTTCCGACAACACTGGTGCTCGTCTGTTGCTATAGACCCAATTGTTTCTCTCGGTCACCCCTCTTTCTTTCTCATCTTTTCTCTACCTCTTTTTCTAATATTTTCTATTTCTAATCTTCTGCCTTTCCCTTCCCCTCTCTCTTTTTCCTTCCCCATTTTCTATATACTCCAACTACCTTACAGATCAGCCATGACCTTATTGAATGGCGGAGCAGGCTCGAGGGGCCAAATGGCCGACTCCTGCTCCTATTTCTTACTCTCTCTGTCTCCCCCCCCGCCCCCCCGCTGCCCCCTTCTGGCTTTTGCTCGCTCTCTCTCCATTTTCATACTTTCCCTTTATTGCTCCCCTTTCTCTTTCCCTCCGATCTATTACTCACTTCCATCTATCACTTTCTCGTCACCCTCTCTTTCTCCTAGTCTGTCCATCTCTCACTTTCCTTCCCTCTTTCCATTTCCCATACTTAGATAGAATTATTTAGAACTTGCAGCACAGAAGCAGGCCATTCGGCCCAACAGCTCCATGTAGTGTATGGCACCACGTGAGCCACTTCCCACTCTAATTCATCTCACCCTACCTTCTCCTGAATTCCCGATTGGATTTTTTAGTGACTATCTTGTATTTTGACCCCCTGGTTTTGGGTTCCTCCATAAGTGAAAATATTTTCTCTATATCTACCCCATCAAAACTCTTCATAATTTTAAAGACCTCTATTAGGTCATTCCTCAGTCTTTTTTTCTAGAGGGGATAAAAACAACTGGTTCAGTTTTTCCTGATAATTATAACCTCTCAGGTTACATCGGATAAACGGCACAGAAACAGGCCATTCAGCCCATTGTAAGGAAGGACATAAGCTTGGATGATGTGGAATCAGTATGGGTGGAGCTACGGAATACCAAAGGGCAGAAAATGTGAGTGGGAGTTGTGTACAAGCCACCAAATAGTAGTAGTGAGGTTGGGGACAGCATCAAACAAGAAATAAGGGAGGTGTGCACTGAAGGTACAGCAGTAATCATGGGTGACTTTAATCTACATATTGATTGGACTAACCTAACTGGTAGCAATGCGGTGGAGGAGGATTTCCTGGACTGTATTAGGGATGGTTTTCTCGACCAATATGTCAAGGAACCAACCAGAGAGCTGGCCATCCTAGACTGGGTGATGTGTAATGAGAAGGGACTAATTAGCAATCTTGATGTGCGAGGCCCCTTGGGGAAGAGTGACCATAATATGGTAGAATTCTTTATTAAGATGGAGAGTGACAAAGTGAATTCGAAAACTAGGGTCCTGAACTTAAGGAAAGGTAACTTCGACGGTATGAGACGTGAATTGGCTAGAATAGACTGGCAAAGGATACTTAAAGGGTTGACGGTGGATAAGCAATGGCAAATATGTAAAGATCACATGGATGAAATTCAGCAATTGTACATCCCTGTCTGGAGTAAAAAATAAAACGGAGAAGGTGGCACTTAAGGATAGTGTTAAAGCAAAGGAAGAGGCATATAAATTGTCTAAAAAAAGCAACAAACCTGAGGACTGGAAGAAATTTAGAATTCAACAGAGGAGGACTAGGGGTTTAATTAAGAGGGGGAAAATAGAGTACGAGAGGAAGCTAGCAGGGAACATAAGAACTGACTGCAAAAGCTTCTATAAATATGTGAAGAGAAAAAGATTAGTGAAGACAAACGTAGGAACCTTGCAGTCAGATTCAGGTGAATTGATAATGGGGAACAAAGAAATGGCAGACCAATTGAACCAATATTTCGGTTCTGTCTTCACGAAGGAAGATACAAATAACCTTCCGAATGTAATAGTGGACAGTGGATCTAGTGAGAAGGAGGAACTGAAGGATATCCTTATTAGGCAGGAAATTGTGTTTGGGAAATTGATAGGATTGAGGGCCGATAAATCCCCGGGGCCTGATAGTCTGCATCCCAGAGTACTTAAGGAAGTGGCCCTCGACATAGTGGATGCATTGGTGATCATTTTCCAACAGTCTATCGACTCTGGATCAGTTCCTATGGACTGAGGGGTAGCTAATGTAGCACCACTTTTTAAAAAAGGAGGGAGAGAGAAAACGGGTAATTACAGACCGGTTAGCCTGATATCAGTAGTGGGGAAAATGTTGGAATCAATCATTAAGGATGAAATAGTAGCGCTTTTGGAAAGCAGTGACAGGATCGGACCAAGTCAGCATGGATTTATGAAAAGGAAATCATGCTTGACGAATCTTCTGGAATTTTTTGAGGAAGTAACTAGCAGAGTGGACAAGGGAGAACCAGTGGATGTGATGTATTTGGACTTTCAAAAGGCATTTGACAAGGTCCCGCACAAGAGATTGGTGTGCAAAATCAAAGCGCATGGTATTGGGGGTAATGTACTGACGTGGATAGAGAACTGGTTGGTAGACAGGAAGCAGAGAGTCGGGATAAACGGGTCCTTTTCAGAATGGCAGGCAGTGACTAGTGGAGTGCCGTAGGGATCAGTGCTGGGACCCCAGCTCTTTACATTATACATTAAAGATTTAGATGAAGGAATTGAGTGGTAATATCTCCAAGTTTGTGGATGACACTAATCTGGGTGGCAGTGTGAGCTGTGAGGAGGACGCTAAGAGGCTGCAGGTTGACTTGGACAGCTTAGCTGAATGGGCAAATGCATGGCAGATACAGTATAATATGGATAAATGTGAGGTTATCCATTTTGGGGGCAAAAACACGAAGGCAGAATATTATCTGAATGGCGGCAGATTAGGAAAAGGGGAGGTGCAACAAGACCTGGGTGTCATGGTTCATCAGTCACTGAAAGTGGGCATGCAGGTACAGCAGGCAGTAAAGAAGCCAAATGGTATGTTGGCCTTCATAGCTAGGTGTTTTGAGTATAGGAGCAGAGAAGTCTTACTGCAGTTGTACAGGGCCTTAGTGAGGCCTCACCTGGAATATTGTGTGAGGAAGGACGTTCTTGCTATTGAGGGAGTACAGCGTAGGTTCACCAGACTGATTCCCGGGATGGCTGGACTGTCATATGAGGAGAGAGTGGATCAACTGGGCCTTTATTCACTGACGTTTAGAAGGATGAGAGGGGATCTCATAGAAACGTATAAGATTCTGACGGGACTGGACAGGTTCAATGCGGGAAGAATGTTCCCGATGTTGAAGTGCAGAACCAGTGGACATAGGCTTAGGATAAGAGGTAGGCAATTTAGGACTGAGATGAGGATAAACTTCTTCACTTAGAGAGTTGTTAACCTGTGGAATTACCTGCCGCAGAGAGTTGTTGATGCCAGTTCATTGGATATATTCAAGAGGGAGTCAGATGTGGCCCTTACGGCTAAGGGGATCAAGGGGTATGGAGAGAAAGCAGGAAAGGGGTATTGAAGGAATGATCAGCCATGTAGTAGTTATGTTGGGGAGGGCATCAAACAGGAAATTAGGGGTGCATGCAATAAAGGTGCAGCAGTTATCATGGGTGACTTTAATATGCACATAGATTGGGCTAGCCAAACTGGAAGCAATATGGTGGAGGAGGAATTCCTGAAGTGCATAAGGGATGGTTTTCTAGACCAATATGTCGAGGAACCAACTCGCGGGGGAGGCCATCTTAGACTGGGTGTTGTGTAATGAGAGAGGATTAATTAGCAATCTTGTTGTGCGAGGCCCCTTGGGGAAGAGTGACCATAATATGGTGGAATTCTACATTAGGATGGAGAATGAAAAAGTTAATTCAGAGACCATGGTCCAGAACTTAAAGAAGGGTAACTTTGAAGGTATGAGGCATGAATTGGCTGGGATAGATTGGCGAATGATTCTTAAGGGGTTGACATTGGAGGGCAATGGCAGACATTTAGAGACCGCATGGATGAATTACAACAATTGTACATTCCTGTCTGGCGTAAAAATAAAAAAGGGAAGGTGGCTCAACCGTGGCTATCAAGGGAAATCAGTGATAGTATTAAAGCCAAGGAAGTGGCATACAAATTGGCCAGAAATAGCAGCGAACCCGGGGACTGGGAGAAATTTAGAACTCAGCAGAGGAGGACAAAGGGTTTGATTAGGGCAGGGAAAATGGAGTACGAGAAGAAGCTTGCAGGGAACATTAAAACGGACTGCAAAAGCTTCTATCGATATGTAAAGAGAAAAAGGTTAATAAAGACAAACATAGGTCCCCTGCAGTCAGAATCAGGGGAAGTCATAACGGGGAACAAAGAAATGGCAGACCAATTGAACAAGTACTTTGGTTCGATATTCACTAAGGAGGACACAAACAACCTTCCGGAGATAAAAGGGTTCAGAGGGTCCAGTAAGAAGGAGGGACTGAGGGAAATCCTTATTAGTCGGGAAATTGTGTTGGGGAAATTGTGGGAATGAAGGCCGATAATTCCCCAGGGCCTGATGGTCTGCATCCCAGAGTACTTCAGGAGGTGGCCTTGGAAATAGCGAATGCATTGACAGTCATTTTCCAACATTCCATTGACTCTGGATCAGTTCCTATGGAGTGGAGGGTAGCCAATGTAACACCACTTTTTAAAAAAGGAGGGAGAGAGAAAACAAGGAATTAGAGACCGGTTAGCCTGACCTCAGTAGTGGGTAAAATGATGGAATCAATTATTAAGGATGTCATAGCAGTGCATTTGGAAAGAGGTGACATGATAGGTCCAAGTCAGCATGGATTTGTGAAAGGGAAATCATGCTTGACAAATCTTCTCGAATGTTTTGAGGATGTTTCCAGTAGAGTAGACAAGGGAGCACCAGTTGATGTGGTGTATTTGGACTTTCAGAAGGCTTTTGACAAGGTCCCACACAAGAGATTAATGTGCAAAGTTAAAGCACATGGGATTGGGGGTAGTGTGCTGACGTGGATTGAGAACTGGTTGGCAGCCAGGAAGCAAAGAGTAGGAGTAAATGGGTACTTTTCAGAATGGGAAGCAGTGACTAGTGGGGTACCGCAAGGTTCTGTGCTGGGGCCCCAGCTGTTTACATTGTACATTAATGATTTAGTCGAGGGGATTAAATGTAGTGTCTCCAAATTTGCAGATGACACTAAGTTGGGTGGCAGTGTGAGCTGCGAGGAGGATGCTGTGAGGCTGCAGAGTGACTTGGATAGGTTAGGTGAGTAAGCAAATGCATGGCAGATGAAGTATAATGTGGATAAATGTGAGGTTATCCACTTTGGTGGTAAAAACAGAGAGACATGCTATTATCTGAATGGTGACAGATTCGGAAAAGGGGAGGTGAAACGAGACCTGGGTGTCATGGTACATCAATCATTGAAGGTTGGCATGCAGGTACAGCAGGCGGTTGAGAAAGCAAATGGCATGTTGTCCTTCATATCGAGGGGATTTGAGTAAAGGGGCAGGGAGGTGTTGCTACAGTTGTACAGGGCCTTGGTGAGGCCACACCTGGAGTATTGTGTACAGTTTTGGTCTCCGAACTTGAGGAAGGACATTCTTGCTATTGAGGGAGTGCAGCGAAGGTTCATCAGACTGATTCCCGGGATGGCGGGACTGACATATCAAGAAAGACTGGATCAACTCGGCTTGTATTCACTGGAGTTCAGAAGAATGAGAGGAGATCTCATAGAAACGTTTAAAATTCCGCCAGGTTTAGACAGGTTAGATGCAGGAAGAATGTTCCCAATGTTGGGGAAGTCCAGAACCAGGGGACAAAGTCTAAGGATAAGGGGTAAGCCATTTAGGACCGAGATGAGGAGAAACTTCTTCACCCAGAGAGTGGTGAACCTGTGGAATTCTCTCCCACAGAAAGTTGTTGAGGCCAATTGACTAAATATATTCAAAAAGGAGTTAGATGTAGTCCTTACTATTAGGGGGATCAAGGGGTATGGCAAGATAGCAGGAATGGGGTACTGAAGTTGCATGTTCAGCTATGAACTCATTGAATGGTGGTGCAGACTCGAAGGGCCGAATGGCCTACTCCTGCACCTATTTTCTATGTTTCTATGTAACCAGTCCATGCCGGCGTTTATGCTCTACTTGAGCCTCCTCCCATCTTTCCTCATCTAAATCTATCAGCATACTCCTCTATTCCCTTCTCCCTCATATGCTTGTCTAGCTTCCCCTTAAATGCAACTATACTATGGCCTTGCTAACTTGTGTCGCTACTTTTAGCGATTTGTGTATTTGTAGTCCTGAGATCCCTTTGTTCCTCTACCCCAACTAGACTCGCACACTCCAAGTAATAAGTAATATTAAGTTCTGGTATCAATTCTTGTAAATCTTTTAGTAACCTTCTCCAGTGCCTCTATATCCTTTTCATAATATAGAGATCAGACCTGTGCTCAGTAGTCGAACCAGCTCAGTGATTGGAGCGTGGGCAGATACAGCAGGAGCGGCGAGGGCGGGGTGAAGGAGCGGCGAGAGACTGTAGGGGGACGTGATCGGGGCCCAGGGGAGGCTTGAGTTCGGGACCAGGGGCCCAGGGGCAGCACGGGCCCAGCCCACACTGCTATATGTGTGCGCACTAGGTAATCCTTGCCACTGGACCAAGACCTAACTCTGTCAAGCCCGTGTGGTGGCTGGTGTGCAACGGCCACCACACGTTAAAAAAATCCACGCACAGGCATCTTCCACCCTTCAGGATGTAGTTCGAATCCTTCATTTGGCATGGAAGCAAGTCATCCTCGTTTCGAGGGACCACCTATGATGAGTCTAACCAGGGTTCTACATAGGTTTACCATAACATCTCTACTTTGCAATTCTACTGCTCTAGAAATGAACCCCAGTGCTTGGCTTGCTTTATTTAACGTCTTGGTAAGCTTGGCGTTGCTACTTTTAATGGTTTGTGAATCTCTACTTCTGAATCCCTTTGTGCCACCACCCCATTGAATCAATTATTTTCCAAGGGGTGTGTGGACTCCTTATTCCTCCGACCAAAATGTACCAACTCACACTTATCTATCTTAAAATTAATTCGCCAATTACAATCTGTTATGTATCTGGACTTGTATGTACACTGTACAGCCACCAGAGGGCTCATTCCCCGGAGTCCCAAGGGATCTCAAAATCCCTTGGGAGCACAGGTATTTACGGAGGCTTGACAAGTTGGAGAGGCACTCTGGAGATAAAAGACAAAGTTCACACTTTGAGCTCACAGTGTTCAGTCTGACTCTTTCTCCATACACTACACAATGCTTCTCTATTTTCATCCCATATCAGAACTCCGACTGATAATGCAGCCATAGATGTTGCTGGTCTGGATAAAGAGTGTGGATGTATATCTGTTGCTGGGTTGTGTATTTCTCCCTCCGATGTATATCCATTCCTTGGTTGTCACAGCTTGATCAGGACACTTTTTTTTTTGCTTTGCATCATCTTCATTAATAATGCATGACAGATGGAGCCTACTCTTGGCGCCTGCTCCTGAAAGGGACAAGTAGATCTCTCGGTAATGCAGTACATGATCCTGCGAAATGGAACAACCTAACTGCAATTGTCCAGCAGCAGCAACAGCAGCAGCATTATCATCATAGGCAGTCCCTCAAAATCGAGGAAGACTTGCTTCCACTCTAAAAGTAAGTTCTCAGGTGACTGAACAGTCCAATACAGGAATTACAGTCTCTGTCACAGGTGGGACAGACAGTGGTTGGAGGAAAGGTTGGGTGGGGAGCCTGGTTTGCTGCACGCTCCTTCCGCTGCCTGCGCTTGTTTTTCTGCATGCTCTCGGCGACGAGACTCGAGGTGCTCAGTGCCCTCCCGGATGCTCTTCCTCCACTTCGGGCGGTCTTTGGCCAGGGACTCCCAGGTGTCGGTGGGGATGTTGCATTTTATCAGGGAGGCTTTGAGGGTGTCCGTCAAACGTTTCCTCTGCCACCTTTGGCTTGCTTGCCGTGTAGGAGTTCCGAGTAGAGCGCTTGCTTTGGAAGTCTTGTGTCGGGCATGCGGACAATGTGGCCCCAACGGAACTGGTCGAGTGTGGTCAGTGCTTCGATGCTGAGGATGTTGGCCTGATCGAGAACACTGACGTTGGTGCGTCTGTCCTCCCAGGGGATTTGCAGGATCTTGCGGAGACATCATTGGTGGTATTTCTCCAGCGATTTGACGTGTCTACTGTACATGGTCCACGTCTCTGAGATTGGGCTGTAGTGCAATTGTGCAGCATGCTGATGGAGTGTCCGGTTGTCCTGTTGTGTAGGCGGTAGTGGATGATGACCATGTTATCCTGCTGGGTGCTTAATGTGTGGGGTCAGTGATAATGTTGATCCTGAACTCGCTCCATCTTATTAAGAACATAAGAATTAGGAGCAGGAGTAGTACATTCAGCTGCTCGAGCCTGCATCGCCATTCAATGAGATCATGTCTGATCTTCAACCACAACTCCCCTTTCCCGCCCGATCCCCCTATCCCTAGAGTCCAAAAATCTATCGATCTCGGCCTTGAATATAAGTGCTTTACTTCCTTGGCTAAAACTCTGAAATTCTCTTCATAAACACCTCTCCTCCTTTAATCCTACCTCTTTGACCAAAATTTTGGTCACCTGTCCGAATATTCTTTGGATCGCTGTGAATTTATTGGTCCGATAATGCTCCTGTGAAGCGCTTGGGATATTTTCCTACCTTAAAAGGTGCTATATGAATACAAGTGGTTGTTATTTACTGAATGGTGGTATATGTTTGTTTAGTAAATAGACACACCTGTGAAGTACATTTACCTGTATTTCTATTAAAGTTTGCATCTAAAACTAAATGAAGCAACCTCAACTGTAGCTGGCCAGAGATTCGCTGTTGAGGCATTCTATCCTCGAGGATGTGTTTAGCCCCGCACTGGGGTTTGAAGCCACAGCCTTCTGTACCCCCAACAGAGGCATGCCCTTTGCTGGCTGCACTCTGCTGTATCCGGGTGCCTGGGCCTGTATCCCCGGTGGTGTGGGGCCGAGGCCGTGGGCTGTATTAACGCGAGAGGCCTGTTGCCAGGGAGCTGCCGCTGACCTGATTGACAGTCGGTCCCGCCCCCCCCCTTCCCCGACTCCCTGGCTCCCTGCCCATGTTACCGAGGGCCCAGGTGAGGTGGACCCTGTCTAAGACCACGGCGCTAGCTATCGCTGAGGCCGGACTCCCATCTACCCCGCCGCCAGCTCCGCGCTCCCTCAGCAATCCGTTCCCACCATGACACACTTGCCGTGCATTGTGCTAAAAGTTTTGTGTCTGTACAAACGGATGTGAATGTAGCATTTTACAGTTGACAAGATAGATGCAAATGAAGTAGGACATTCAACCAATGTTAACTCTTGAAAAGGCCGATGCAGAGAGGATGTTTCCACTGATAAGGGAGACTAGAACTAGAGACTCGACCTTAGAATAAGGGAACCCCCCATTTAAAACTGAGATGAGGAGGAATTTTTTCTCTCAAAGGGTTGTAAATCTGTGGAATTTACTGCCTCAGAGAGCTGTGGAAGCTGGATCATTGAATAACTTTAAGACAGAGATAGACAGTTTCTGAATCGATAAGGGAATAAGGAGTTATGGGGAGCGGGCAGGGAAGTGGACCCGAGTCCATGATCGGATCAGCCATGATCGTAGTAAATGGCGGAGCAGGCTCGAGGGGCCGTATGACCTACTCCTGCTCCTATTTCTTATGTTCTAACTCGAATACACAGCATCAAAAAAACTCGTCACCACCACGTCACCTATCTCCCGAATGACTCCAATGTATTATCTAGATAACCATTCTAACCATGAATCGCTCTGTGTGGATAAGGTCCTCCTGATATAAAGTGACTTTCACCAATTTTAGCCTGTGCTCTACTCTTGGGCTGAGCGTGAAGTATAGCACTAGATTTATTTATACCTTATCATTATCACTATCCTATCCTATCCTTATCGTATCTTATCTTGTCTACCGTGAGTAGATTCGGATGACCATATTTTCCAAACTGAATCCGGGGACACACAGGATTGGAGCACAGGATGGTTGCGCAGCGTAACGAGGCAACATTATTTAACAGTTGCACATACACGACACTGTAAAATAAATGTGCCTATAATTACCGCAGATGTGATGTCATACTTTTGAAGCACCATTCAGGCACCATTTTCACTTGTGGGGAAGAGCATAACTAGAGGCCATCAATATAAGATAAGAAATCCAATTGGAAATTCAGACGAAATTTCTTTACCCAGAATATGGTGAGAATGTGGAACCCATTACCACAGGGAGTGGTTGAAGCGAATAATATAGATGCGTTTAAGGGGAGATTAGACAAGCACATGTGGGAGCAAGGAATAGAGGGTTATGTGGATAGATTTAGGTGAGGAAAGACAGGAGGAGGCTCAAGTGGAGCATAATTAGCGGCATGGACTGGTTGGGCCGAATGGCCTGTTTCTGTGCCGTATATCCGATGTATGTTATCTATGTATGTATGCTTGTAACTACAATAGCCGTTCAGTCCATTGACTTGAAACTGTGATTATATCTCACAGTCTGATTTATATATATAAATACAGGGGCAACCTGAGGTGACAAAAGATGTTACATAAGTGTGTTATTTGAATGCCTTTTAATGCATAGAAGGTTAAGGGTAAGAATATGAGTGGGTGGTGATTGAAGATTCAGTCAAAGAGGTTACTAAAGATGGGGAAAGATGTAACAAGGCAGAAAGGTTTTGGGAGAAAACCAGGTCGATGTTGCTTGACACTGAGATGTAAATGTTTCGAAACAGTGGAGAACTTTACCAATAACTCCTCATCATTTGCAGCGCACATACTTCCCGTGTAATGTCAAAACTCTATTTATATAGCTCGGTCTTTTGTGAAGTATCACATTGTATTGTTAGCAGTTTCTTCGTCCCAGCTGAATTGTTTTGACTCCCTCACTGTTTAACATCTATTCCGACAGAGCATCTCTCCACTACCGACACTTGGATCACCATTGACGTTGCTGTGTTTAATAAATATTCTGTACAACGTTGGCCTTTGAGTCGCTGATGCTGTCTTTCAGAAGTTAGTATAGGGAGACCCTGGGAGTGTGTTAGCTGTGGCTCAGTGGGCAGAACTCTTGCCTCTGAGTCAGAAAGACATGGGTTCAAGCCTGTTTCCAGGAGGCTTGAGTACAAAATTCTAGGTTGACACTCTGGTGCAGTACTGAGGGAGTGCTGCACTTCTTTTGGATGAGAGCCTGGTGCAGCACTGAGGGAGTGCTGCACTTCTTTTGGATGAGAGTTTAAACCGAGGCCCCGTCTGGTGGATGTAAGAGATCCCACGGCACTGTTACGAAGAATAGCAGGGGAGTTCTCCTCGGTATCCTGGCCAACATTCATCCCTCGAGCAACATCACATTATTAAAAAAAAAGCAGATCATCTGATGATTATCACTTTGCTGTTTGTGGGAGCTTGCTGTGCGTAATATTTTTTTTCTGACATTTCAACACTGACTACACTTCAAAACTACTTTATGGCTGTAAAGCGTTTCGGGATGTCCTGAGGTCGTGAAATGAATCATATAAATACAAGTCTATTTTCTTGTAATATTCCCCGGGAGGAAGTCAGCATTGCCAAGCGGGGCCCACGAGTACATTGATACTTGCAGTGGGATCCCTCACACAGAGTGGCTGGGAAAAGCACTGTAGTAAGGGATTGGAACAATGCCATGCAACGGTAGAGTTGAATGAGATTTACTTTGTCTGAACATTTGCTGCACTATACTTGAAATGCTTGGTGCCGACACCAGATGCCAAATATTAGCAAGTGCTTGACTGGGGATAATTACTGCTGATCAGTTTAAAATCCTTCCTGTCCTCTCCCCACTCTTTCTCATTGTTCAGGGACGCTGCGCTCTCATACAGGCGAAGACACTGCTCATGCCTGCTTGTCAGTTCTCTGTGGTCACTATTAAATAGGATGTCAATGAGGTGTACAGTGGTAACACAGCTGAATGATCATAAATACATAACTAATTTACTAGCAAATTTTACGCATGATCAGGATTTACATAAACTTCAGATTAAAAATAAATAACAAATTGACAATTCTTTGTCTCATGGCCCATTTGATCATTTACTCAGCAATTCAATGTTTGGGGGAAAGAAACTCAGCGCACAAAATTATCTTTTGTGCCAAATGTTCAGTCTCCAGGTGAAAGTTTTGTGAATTGGGATTGAAAGTGAAGGGATTGGCTGATTGGTACTCAACTTAATCCGGCTGAATGGGAATGATTTGATCCTTGGAAAATCAGTACAATTCAAATGGCTCGGTCCATTGGAGTGCTGTATGTTGTCAGTAGGAAGAGGTCTGCTATAGTGTCAGCTGTGGCTCAGTGGGCAGCACACTTGCCTCTGAGTCAGAAGGTCGTGGATTCAAGTCCCACTCCAGAGACTTGGCTACAAACATCTAGGCTGACACTCCCAGTGCTGTGCTGAGGGAGCTGATGTTGGTGCGTCTGTCCTCCCAGGGGATTTGTTGGATCTTGCGGAGGCATCGTTGGTGGTATTTCTCCAGTGATTTTAGGTGTCTACTGTACATGGTCCATGTCTCTGAGACATACAGGAGGGTGAGTATTACTACAGCCCTATAGACCATGAGCTTGGTGGTAGATTTGAGGGCCTGGTCTTCAAACACTCTTTTCCTCAGGCGGCCGAAGGCTGCGCTGGCGCACTGGAGGCGGTGTTGAATCTCCTCATCAATGTCTGCTTTTGTTGATAAAAGGCTCCTGAGGTATGGGAAATGGTTCACATTGTCCAGGGCCGCACCGTGGATTTTGATGACTGGGGGGCAGTGCTATGCAGCGAGGACAGGTTGGTGGAGGACCTTTGTCTTACGGATGTTTAGCGTAAGGCCCATACTTTCGTACGCCTCCTCAACATCCCCAGCATTGAAGCACTGACCACACTTGATCAGCTCTGCTGGGCAGGACACATTGTCTGCATGCTAGACATGAGACTCCTAAAGCAAGCGCTCTACTCGGAACTGCTTCATGGCAAACGAGCCAAAGGTGGACAGAGGAAATGTTACAAGGACACCCTCAAAGCTTCCCTGATAAAGTGCAACATCCTCACCTGCACCTGGGAGTCCTTGGCCAAAGATTGCCCTAAGTGGAGGAAGTGCATCTGGGAGGGCGCTGAGCAGCTCGAGTCTCATCGCCGAGAGCATGCAGAAGACCAAGCGCAGGCAGCGGAAAGAAAATACGGCAAACCTGTCCCACTCTCCCTTTACCCTCAACGACTGTCTCACCTGTGGCAGGGACTGTGGCTCTCGTATTGGAATGTTCAGCCACCTAAGGACTCATTCTAAGAGTGGAAGCAAGTCTTCCTCGATTCCAAGGGATTGTCTATGATGATGATGATGAGGGAGCGCTGCAACTGTCAGAGATGCCATCCTTCGGATGAGACGTTAAACCAAAGCCCCGTCTGCTCTCAGGTGGACGTAAAAGATCCCTTTGCACTATTTCAAAGAAGAGCAGGGGAGTTATCCCCGGTGTCCGAGCCAATATTTATCCCTCAATCAACATCATTGAAACAGATTATCACATTGCTGCTTGTGGGAGCTTGGTTGTATGCAAATTTGCTGCCGCGTTTCCTACATTATAACAGTGACCACACATCAAAAAGTGTTTCATTGGCTGTAAAGCGCTTTGGGATGTCTGGTGGTCATGAAAGGTGCTATATAAATGCAAATCTTTTTATTTCTTGATGGAATAAAAACCCAAAGAATTTAAGCATTATCCACTTCTGTATATTGTGGGTAGATAAGAAAACCACCAGGTCAAAATCACATGTCACTGGCAATTTTCCACCAGAATCTGTCATTCAAGGCACCATTCAATGAACAATGAACTGTTCATAAGAACATAAGAACATAAGAAATAGGAACAGGAGTAGTCCATATGGCCCCTTGAGCCTGCTCCGCCATTCAATACGATCATGGCTGACCCGATTATGGACTCAGGTCCACCTTCCTGCCCACTCCCCATAACCCCTTATTACCTTATCGTTTAAGAAATTGTCTATTTCTGTCTTAAATTTATTCAATGTCCGGGCTTCCAGAGCTCTCTGAGGCATTGAGTTCCACAGATCCACAACCATCTGAGAGAAGAAATTTCTCCTCATCTCAGTTTTATTTTAATTTTATTTATTTCATAAATATTTGTTAGTCACGGCGTGCGACTGTGTCTAATGTAAGTGCAGGATGAATTACTAAAATCTCCGGAGAGCCCAATAGTTTGACAAGAATGAAGAAAAAGTATTGACTGTAAATTTAACTGTGTCTTTGAGATTTGTTTTATGAGTAATGGAGATTGGGGTCTACTGTTATGCACTGTTTAAAATGCTGCTTACATTGATTTTTCTCTTACCCTGTATGAAATATCATCGTAGATTGCCAAGATATTAGTTTAGCCTTGCAAGAAGATACTTTGCAGCTTCTAAATTCACTCTGCATCCAGTAATGTTACTGCTAGCATTTGGCAGATCGCATTAGATGGATACAAATATATGTATGGTATATGTTTCTATCATGCATGAGATCCTAGCTGATCGTGTACTTACTCATTTTGGGGTCCTGGGTTCAATTGCAAGACTTTAAAAAAAAATTCATTTCGGGATGTGGGCATCGCTGGCAAGGCCGGCATTTATTGCCCATCCCTAACTGCCCTTGAGAAGATGGTGGTGAGCCGCCGCCTTGAACTGCTGTAGTCCGTATGGTAAAAGTATTCCCATAGTGCTGTAAGGGAGGGAGTTCCAGGACTTTGACCCAGCGATGATGAAGGAACGGTGATATATTTCCAAGTCAGGATGGTGTGTGACTTGGAGGGGAACGTGGAGGTGGTGGTGCTCCCATGCGCCTGCTGCCCTTGTCCTTCTAGGTGGTAGAGATCACGGGTTTGGTTTGTGCGAGTTGCTGCAGTGCATCTTATTTGCAAGACATCCAAGTGTGATTTCTTGTATTTAAAGTAGATAGCGCTCCGCAAGTATTTTAAATCGGAGCGACATGTGGAACAAAGGCAATTAATATTCCTTTCCATCGCTTCCCCGCCTCACCCACGTGTCCATCACTTTCCCCACTCCTCTTTCACACTGACTGCGCCTCCTTGCTGCCACTGTCTGCCTGCTTGAAAACCTCTATCTCACCCTTAATCCCTCCTGCCCCCTCCAGTGTCAGAAGGTCATGGGTTCAAGTCCTACTCCAGAGTCTTGAGCACGGAAACCTAGGCTGATGCTCAAATGTGTAGCGAGGGAGTGCAGCATTGTCGGATGTGAGCTGCTAAACCAACGTCTGCGGTCTTGTGTCTCGGGGTACTGTTTTAGAACAGGAGCAGGGGAGTTCTCCCGGGAGTCCTGGCCAATATTCATCTCTCAGCCAACATTTTTTTTTTAAACTGATCATATGGTCATTTATTTTATTGTTATTTGTGGGAGCTTGCTGTGAACAAATCTTATTGGCTGTAAAGCACATTGGGACATCTGGAGGTCATGGAAGGCGATTTCAAAATGCAAGTCTGTCTTTCTTTCTTGGCACTGTCACGCAGCCCACCCCGCCCAATGCTGAGATGCTACGCTTTTCATTCACTCCCAAATGCTAACCCACTACTAAGACTCCTCTGATGCCTGTACTCCGACTTTTCTCACCCCTGAGGATCATCCTATTGGTAGTAACACCCAGGAATCCGCTCCCCTCTCCCCAAAACTCCCCCTTCCCCCCCCCACCCCACCGATGCTCAATCTTTCACCACTTCCAAATCCCTAGTGGGCTTCCAGATACAAGGTATCCTCTCCCATTCCTCTGACACCCAGGGCTCCTCCAGTGCTCTCATATCCCAGCAACACCCTCCCATTGCTACCAGTTCCTGATTTCTTCACCAAGCTATTGCGGAGGTGGGGGCTCTTTGTAGACATTTAACATCAGCAGTAATTAATGCAATTTGGAAGTCTTGTCTTGAGTATTAATTTCAGCCTAAGTAAGGAGCCAGGGATGAGTGCCATTGAAGCAGATTTATATTAATTGGCTATAGTGTTGGCGTGGGTTGACTATATATCGACTATTTTATGTGTCAGTAGGAGGTGGAAAATATGATCTATCTGTTCACAGATACTGCCAACAATAAAACCTGGCAGCTCTGTCCAATAGCATCAGGAGTTTGAATACTTAATACATCTGGTGCAAACTAATCTCTCTCTCTCTCTCTCCTTCTCTATTCTTTAACTCTTTTCTATTATCCAACTATATGATTAGGAGGGAGCAATATGAATTTAATACATTCAAAGCTGTAAAAAGGCAATTAAAGAGAGCACCTGAAAAAGGCTGGAAGCTTTAGTTTTACAGCAGTGTGATGCAGTGCTAAATTTCAAAGTGTCAGCTTGGCTTTGTTGGTCGAATACAGAGTCAGGAAGTGAATGGTTCAAGGCCCGCTCCTCGTCTAGGCTGACTCTCCAGTGCAGTACCAAGGGGGTGCTGCACTGTCGGAGGTGCCGTCTTTCAGATGAGAGATTCGACGCATTCCCCATCTGCACATTCAGGTGTATGATTTTTTTTTAAAGAAATCCGATAGCACTTTTTCAGAGTCAGAGGGGTCGAAATTGCCCCCACAGCCCGTCCGGGGGTCGGTAACCATCCGGGCCCGGTGTGGAATTGGCCTTTGAACCCCCTCAAAGGGATTTGGAGAGAAAGCAGGAATGAAGTTGCATGATCAGCCATGATCATATTGAATCATTGAGGTGCAGGCTCGAAGGGCCGAATGGCCCACTCCTGCACCTATTTTCTATGTTTCTATGTTTCCAAACCAGGCGGAGCACTGTCTCAGGCACTCCAACTTGTTGGAGGGGCGCTCCCGAGGCATCAGCTTTGTCCAGCAACCCGCTGAACAGGCCAACGCTGCGAGGCTGCCCCGTGCAGCGCTAACACGCCACAACACCCCTCCCCTTCGTTTAAAGGGGAGGGCCGCTATGGACTCTGCATGGCCCTTTGATGGCCAGCAGGAACAATCTCGACCAGGCCAGAGGCACAGCATGCAAAGAGGACTGTTCCGCTGCATGATGGGGGCCCGGTCGAGACGAAAGCCTCCATTGTCGGGCAGACGGAAAAGTCGACCGACAAAAACAAAACTGGCGGCCCAGGGCGCACACTGCCTCCCCTTTAAGGGATGCCCCGGGTGGATGTCAAAGCCATGCCAGAAAGGGGCGATTTCAGCCCAAGAGAGTCTGCCCTTGGTCCTGGTCAACATCCAACCCCTAACTGACACCTTCAAAAAGCAGATGAACTAGTCATTTTCTCAGCTGTGGTTCAGTGGGTGCCACTCTCGTTTTAGTCAGACAGTTCTGGGTTCAAGCCCCACCCCAGGGACTTGAGCTGCTAACCTAAGATGACATTTTAGTGCAGTACTGGAGGAGTGCTGCACTGCTGCAGTTGCTGTTTTTCAGCAAAGGCGTTGATCCACGGCCCTACCTGCTTGTTTTAGGCGGTGGGAGAGATCGCATGACACTATTTGAAGATGGACGGGGGCAAGGGCGTCCTCCTCCCTGGTGTTCCTGCCCATATTTATCCGAGTTCTGGGTGGGTTGTGTGACTGGAGGAGGTTGTCATTGTGCAGTGTGACTGGACAAGAAGCTAAGGCATTGAGTTACAATGTCCAGGAAGCATTGCGTACACAGCACCACAGACCAGAGTCGGAGAAAAACAAAACACTTCAGTGTTTGGTTTATAAATATCGAAAGTGTCCTGTGCGATGAGTTTGTGAAATCTCAATCGTCTTCCAAATGGGCAATGGCTGCACAACACACAGCTCCCAACCAAATTGTCAATTTCCCTCAGGGTGGTCTACTGGGCTGTAGTGATACCCATCCTCCTTTATGGCTCAGACGTAGACCATATACAGCAGACACCTCAAACCGCTGGAGAAATACCACCAATGATGTCTCCACAAGATCCTGCAAATCCATTGGCAGGACAGACGCACCAACGTCAATGTTCTTGCTCAGGCCAACATCCCCAGCATCGAAGCACTGAGCACACTCGACCAGTTCCACTGGGCGGGCCACACTGTTCGCATGCCTGACACAAAACTCCCAAAGCAAGCGATCCACTCTAAACTCCTACATGGCAAGCGAGCCCCGGATGGCCAGAGGAAACGTTTCAAGGACACCCTCAAAGCCTCCTTGATAAAGTGCAACATCCCCACTGACACCTGGGAGTCCCTGACCCAAGACCGCCCTAAGTGGAGGAAGTGCATCCGGGAGGGCGGTGAGTATCTCGAGTCTCGTCGCCGAGAGCATGCAGAAAACAAGCACAGGCAGTGGAAGGAGCGTGCATCAACACAGACTCCCCACCCACCCTTTCCTTCAACCACTGTCTGACCCACCTGTGACCTGTAATTCTCGCATTGGACTCCTTGGTCATCTGAGAACTCGCTTTTAGAGTGGAACCAAGTCATCCTCGACTTCGAGGGACTGCATATGATATGATGATGATATGCAGTCCCTTGAAGCACAACACAAAGCTTCCAACCAAATTGTCAATCTCCCTCAGGGTTGGTGATCTGGATATTAACGAGGATTATCACTGAAGAAAGAAGAAGCAAGTGAGGACTACCCTCCCCCCACCCCCTCCCCACCACACACACACACACACACACACACGTGAAGATGGTTATTGGAACACAGAGTGGCTGCTGAGGCAGAACTAGCACCATTTCAAGGGAGATTGGATAGCACTTTTCCAGGGGAGGTCTATACACAGGGAGAAATGGGACTGGAACAGATGGCTTCAATGGCCTCCTTCTGTGCTACAGGTTCTATGGTTCTACCCACGAACGATATCACAGATGTTCACGAATATGGGTACGTACACATGCCTCAACAGTTCATGTCGGATGAGACAATCGCACTCCAGTTCATGAACTCCTCCTGTGCATTCATGATGCTCAGCATTAATTGAACAAATCTTTAAAAAAACACAAAGGAAAAGGCATAACTAGAGGCCATCAATATCAGATAGTCACCAAGAAATCCAAGAGGGAATTGGGAAGAATGTTCTTTACCCAGAGAGTGGTAAGAATGTGGAACTGGGGTTGAGGCGAATAGTATCGATGCACTTCAGAGGCAGTTAGATAAACACAAGAGGGAGAAGGGAATTGAGGGTTATGTGGATAGAGTTATATGAGGAGAGATGAAAGGAGGTTCGAGTGGAGCATAAACGCCGGCATGGACTGGTTGGGCTGAATGGCCTGTTTCTGTGCTGTATACCCTGTGTAACAAGGCTTGTTAGATTCTTCCCGCAGATATTGTGTAGTATCTACATAAGCTACGTATGGGAATGCACACTCTCAACTAATGTGTAGGAATGCACAACTAAATATACAGTGAACTCATAAAGTATATATGTGAACGAACCCTTAACTTCTGTAATGATATCATAAAATGTATTCATGTACATCTATATGTATAAGAGCTTCATCAGATGTGTTCTTGTGAATCGAATAAAAAGCAGAAAGAGCCCCTGGCCAGATTTTGTGTTTCTCTCTTTTTTTAAGCTTGTAGTAAAAAGCAAGAATTGTCCTGGTGGCCAGGCAGTCAGCCATTCCAGCACACACTTTTCTGCGATCGCAAAGTCCTTTGGTGTTCATCTGACGCCCTCCTGTACGCCCTCAAGTCACTGGAGAAATACCACAAACGATGTCTCCACAAGATCCTGCAAATCCCCTGGGAGGACAGACGCACCAACGTTAGCGTCCTCGACCAGGCCAACATCCCCAGCATCGATGCACTGACCACACTTGATCAGCTCCGCTGGGCAGGCCACATAGTTCGAATGCCAGTCACAAGACTCCCAAAGCAAGGACCTTTCTCGGAACTCCTTCACGGCAAACGAGCCAGAGGTGGGCAGAGGAAACATTACAAGGACACCCTCAAAGCCTCCCTGATAAATTGTAACATCCCCACCGACACCTGGGAGTCCCTGGCCAAGGACCACCCTAAGTGGAGGAAGTGCATCCGAGAGGGCGCTGAGCACCTCGAGTCTCATCGCCGAGAGCATGCAGAAAGCAAGTGCACGCAGTGGAAAGAGCGTGCGGCAAACCAGTCCCACCCTCCCTTTCCCTCAACGACTGTCTGACCCACCTGTGACAGGGACTGTGATTCTCAGATTGGACTGTTCAGCCACCCAAGGACTCATTTTTAGAGTGGAAGCAAGTCTTGCTCGATTCTGACGGACTGCCTATGATGATGATGGTATGATGATGATGGGAACAGGCTTAAGGGTGCTGGGTTTAATATCTGATTTGATGGGTGTCAATATTAGCAATGCAGCATCCCCACATTGTCTAGACTGATAGTGAAGTACAGAGGGGTGTGCAGTTTGAACCCACATCCCTTGGTGCTGAACTATCCATCTGGATGATATGAAAGAAAGAACTTGCATTTATATAATGCCTCAGGACGCCCCTAAGCGCTTTACAGCCAATGACCTACTTGTCTGAAATGTTGTCACTGTTGCAATTTAGGAAACACGGCAGCCAATTTGCAAACTGCATAGTCTCACTAACAGCAATGTGATAATGACCAGCTAATTTTTCTTTTAATTAATGTTGTTTGAGGGATAAGTATTGGCCAGAGAACTAGGGAAACTATCTTGCTCTTCTAAGCATTGCCATGGGATCTTTTACCTCCACCTGAGAGGGCAGACGGGGCTTTGGTTTCACGTCTCATCTGAAATATGACACCTCCGACAGTGCAGCACTCTCTCAGTGCTGCGTTACAATATCAGCCTAGATTTTTGTGCTCAAGTCTGGAGTGCGGCTTGAAATCCATAATGTTATGTATTGTCCAGGGACATTAAAGTACAATGGTGCACCACAGAGGGCGATGTGGTGGGAGACCTGAAAGTACCTGCAAGACAGAGTATAAAAGGCTGCCCATCACACCTGAGAGGCACTCTGGAGTTACACAATAAAGGACTGAGGTCAGAGCAGTTTCATCAACAGCAGACTGTGTGGAGTCAGTGATTTGTGCGCTACATACACCACATTGGCAATGAGGACATGGACGAACTCCACGCAACCATGGATACTCTGGGCTCGTTAAAGGATTTTACCGTGGGCAATGATTGGGAGACCTTCACGGAAAGGTTCGAGTACTACTTCACAGCAAACGACCTGACGGGGCACACGGATGCACTGAGACAGAAGCGGAAGGCGATATTGCTTTCCAGTTGTGGCGATGAGGTTTACTGTCTCGTCAGGGATTTGCTGGCACCCACGAGCGCCAGGGACAAGTCACACGAGGAGCTGACTGAACTCATTCGTGACCAGTTGAAACCGAAGGAGAGCATCCTCACGGTCAGATACAAATTTTACCACCACTGCAGACCCGAGGGCCAGGATGTCACCAAATATGCTGCGGACCTCAGGAGACTCGCGGCACCATGTGATTTTGGCGCACACCTTGATGAGGCGTTGCGGGACGTTTTCGTTATGGGGATTGGCCACGAGGGCCTCCTTCACAAGCTGTTAGCCACGGAACCCACAGTCACTCTGACAAAGGCCATCGCCATCAGCTGGGCACATATGACCTCGACTTGCAAGACCAAGCAGATGATCCACACAGTCTCGAACCCGACAGGCACTGTCCACAGGATAGCGCCCACCATGGGCAAAACTGCAGAACGTGGCTCTGCCCGGGGCAGAGAGCACAGACCTCGGGGTTCTGGAACTCAGAGTCCGCTGAGGGGGGCCAATTAAGCAGCACCATGCTGGCGCTGTGGAGGAAGCCATGGGGCTCACCGGTGCAGGTTTGCGCTGTATACGTGCAATACCTGCCACCTGAAAGGCCACCTTCAGCGTATGTGGAAAAGAAATCTGACTCACCATGTGGCTGAGGAGATGGGGGATGATCCACTGCTCAGCGAGGAGCAGGCAGAAGATGATGAGGTGTTGGGACTGTACACGTGTACCGACGATTTGCCCCCGGTGATAATGGAAGTAAAAATTAACGGAGTCCCAGTGAGCATGGCAGTGGATACGGGGATCGGGTCCGTCGTTGATGAGTCAGAGAACTCTCGATAAACTGTGGGTCAACCCAGCTGCACGACCCAAGCCGGTCCCGGTCACGGCGAAGCTGCGTACCTACACCAAGGAACTGATCTCCGTTCTTGGCAGAGCGGAGGTGCAGGTATCTCGCAGGGGGCGAGACGCACGGTTTACCTTTGTGGGTCATTGCAGGTGATGGGCTGAAGCTTCTTGGCAGGAGGTGGATGGGAAAGGTGCGTCGGAGGTGGGAAGACTTCATTCCTCCACAGACCGCCGACCCCCGGGTTCCCAAAGAGCAGCGCCGACCGAGCTGGAGCTGCAGCCTTAATCCCCACACAGGCGACAGCAGCCCAGAACCCCTGACCTCAAGCAACCCTGCAGCCCCAGCCTCCACAGACAAGCAGACCCTGGAAGAGCAGTTTTGTCGGTGCGGGCCGATTGCTGGGGGGCGGGGCGGCGGGGTGCTACGGGCGACGAGCGGGAGGTCCATCGATGGCTGGTGGATCTGGGGGTCCCACGCAGAGGAAAAGTCGGGTGGCGGTAGCGGCTGTGATGGTGGCGGCCACGGCAGCCGCAGGAGGGGCGGCTACGGCGGCCACAGGAAGGGCGGCAAGTGCAGAGTCTGCGGTGGGAGCGGGGGCTGCGGCGGTGGCTGGCGTGACTCGAGAGAACGCGAGCCAGAGCGGCGGATGCGGCAGGGACTGTGACTGATCGAGTCCAGGGAGCCACTTCTGCCAAGATGGGTTGCTTGGGGCCGTTTTTTTCCCTTTCTTTCTTCTTTGTCCCTTCTGTTATTTCTTCGCCAGCGAGCTCAAGGTGGTGGTGAGCCTCGTGGCAACAGAGCTCTGCAGACAAAGGCCAGCAGAGCAACTAAAATGGCGGCACCCAAGGGAAGCCTCGTGGGAAACACAAGATGGCATCTTAAAAGGGAAATGCACCTGGGAGTCTAAAAAAGGTCCTTACACCGTTGGCGGTCCCCACAAAGAGACTTTTGTAAGGCAAGAGCGAGTCTAAATGAGCTATGGGAATGTAGGATGACGGATTTATTATAAGAATTCATATTTTAATGCTGAATGGTTAGTGTATTTAAAATTATGCATATGAATTACGATTTATGTAAGAGTTAATATTTTAATGCTGAATGGTTGGTGTATTTAAAATTATGCATATGAATTACGAAAAGAGTTAATACCACGAGGTTCAAGTAAAAAGGGATATAGACCTGTAACTAACATGACCAATGGGCTAATGCGATTTTCGATTTAGGTGATTCATGCAATGGTTCAGCGGCTGCTAAGGCGACTACTTCATGAGAACAGAGGCAACACACCAGTTGTGATATCCTGTCTCAGAGCAGCCCATTACCTCGGGCAAAAAGGGGCTGTTTACCACCACCGTAGCTCACCCAGAGGAGCTGGGATTAAATAACTGTTCAGTGTACCTGCAACCTTTTGACATAACGGGCCCAAGTTTCCACAGGATAAAAAACGGGCGCCCCTCCGAGCTGGGCGCCCGTTTTTCGCACCTAAAATGGCGCCAGAAAAAAACCGCGCTATTCTCGAGCGCTTTGCAGCTCCTTGTCTGTTTGGCGCGGCGCCCAGGGGGGGCGGAGCCGACACTCGCGCCGATTTTGTAAGTGGGAGGGGGCGCGTACTATTTAAATTCGTTTTTTTCCTGCCGGCAACGCTGCGCGTGCGCGTTGGAGCGTTCGCGCATGCTCAGTATGAAAAAAAACATTGGCACGCGGCCATTTTTGTAGTTCTTTGCAGCTGTTTAATTTTTGAACATTTTTTAATAAAAGCACATTGCCATCAGCACATCAGCACTGAGGCTACCCTTCTCACTGTCTCCTTCCCCTCCCTCCCCTCCGCGGCAACAAACCGCTGTCTCCTTCCCCTCCCTCCCTCCCCTCCGCGGCAACAAACGGCGGTTTCCTTCCCCATCCCCCGCGGGAACGAACGATGGCTGAAGCCCTTTCACACAGGCAGGAAGATGGTTTATTTAATCTTTTCTTTGCTTATAAATGTTTATTCAGGTTGGATTTATTTGTATAATATTTGTAGAAGTATAAATAAGGATTGATTGTAGAATTTAATGACTTCCCTTCCCCCCCCTCCCCCCCCCACCTCGTTCTGGACGCCTAATTTGTAACCTGCGCCTGATTTTTTAATGTGTAGTACGGGTTTTTTCAGTTCTACAAAAATCTTCACTTGCTCCATTCTACTTTAGTTTGGAGTACGTTTTCACTGTGGAAACTTTGAAATCAGGCGTCAGTGGCCGGACACGCCCCCTTTTGAAGAAAAAATTCTGTTCCAAAGTGGAACTGTTCTACCTGACTAGAACTGCAGAAAAAAAAATGTGGAGAATTGCGATTTCTAAGATAGTCCGTTCTCCACCAGTTGCTCCTAAAAATCAGGCGCAAATCATGTGGAAACTTGGGCCCAACATCTGTCCCACATATTATATGTACCATACAAATGTATCGTCTATGTATACCTGCTTTCTGTTGGAGGTTATGCTCGTGTACTTTATCCACCGTGTAAGGACTACAAATACCACATGCTTGCACCGGGTCCTCCACCTGGGGGGGAAGAGGGAAGAGAATGGTCATGGACTCACACTCACAAATCAACCAGGACCAACAAGGCCGAGGCCACATGCAATGGCTTTTAGAACTGGGCGGGGAGTGAGATGTTATGTATTATCCAGGTACATTAAATGTGTAAGTACAATGCTGCGCCACAGAGGGCGCTGTGGTGGGAGACCTGAAAGTACCTGCAAGACAGAGTATAAAAGGCTGCCCTCCAAACCTGAGAGACACTCTGGAGTTACCTAATAAAGGACTAAAGTTACAGCAGTTACATCAACACCAGACTGTGTGGAGTCAGTGATTTGTGTGCTACATACACCACACATAACCCTCTGATATCAGAGGCAGGGGTGCTACCAACTGATACCTTAAGGCGTGGGGTGAGGCTTGAGTTTAAAGGCGAGTGTACTGCCAACAGAACTAAGCTGATACTCACAGCATTCCTGTAGTCATGTTACTGTGACCACAGCACTGCTACCTCGAAGAGTGCAGCTGAGCAGAGTTGAGGAAAGCAGGTCGGATAGCTTAGATTCGAAATGCATAGCCCAGTGTTATACAGACCCCACAAGGTTATAGTTCAATCCCTGTTTTGTGTAAGTTGCTCCATGTACTTCCTCCACCCTTCCATGGTCAAATAGCTTGTTGACATGTCAGAACAGGTGCATATTCAAGTGAGGAAGATGTGGGTTCATGGAGGAGAGCCACAAAGGGACTCCATGGAGGAGGCCATTCAGCCCCTCGAGCCTGTTCCACCATTCAATTATATCATGGCTAATCTTATTCCCATTTATCCGCCTTGGTTCTGTAATACCTGTGCTTAACAAAAGGGGGTGGTGGGGTGTAGGGGGGGAAAGAGTTCCAGATTTTCACTACCCCTTGTGTGAAGAAGTGCTTCCTGACATCACCCCTGAACGGCCTGGCTGTAATTTTAAGGTTATGGCCCCATGTTGTAGTCTCCCTCACCAGAGGAAATAGTTTATCTCTCATCTACTCCTTTAATCATCTTAAACACCTCAATTAGTTCACCTCTTTAATAATTTGCTTTCACTGGCAAGTATAGTCAGCGCAGTCAGTGAGAAAGGTTTTCGGTGGTGGGGGGAGGCAGGTTTGAGAGTGGTTGGTATCATCCGAAAATCAATCCGAGACTTTTAATCGGTCATATATTTCCCGCTCACAGAAAGTACAGCAAGAGATATCTGTTTAATAATGTAAGTTTTCGAGAAAGCAAAGTGGAGCCATTCACCCTTGAAGAGATTCAGGTCTGATTTAATCCAGCTCTGTCGTGTCTCAGCCAGCGAAAATTCCCAACACTAACGCAGAGCAAAGGGCCATCAAATTGTGCCATTAGCTTTATACAGAACAAAATGGATACCCAGAGCTTCAGATTTTTGCTCGGTTCAGTGGACCACTATGAGTTCTATGAACCACTCTTATTTCCTTGACAATCTAAACTCGGTACCAAAATGCTCGACCTCGGGCAATACTTTCTACATCTGTTAATGGATGCCCCTGCATTTATTTATCTAACGTTTCTCCTAACTAGAGTATGGCCCTGACATCTCCTCTTCTTAGACAGTCTCTCAGAGTCGAGGGTGACTTGCTTCCACACTAATATGAGTTCTCAGGTGACTGATGGGACCAATGCAGGATCTGCAGTCTCTGTCACAGGTGGGACAGACAGTGATTGAAAGAAAGGGTGGGTGGGACTGGTTTGCCGCACGTTTCTTCCGCTGCCTGCGCTTGTTTTCTGCATGCTCTCGGCGACGAGACTCGAGGTGCTCAGCGTCCTCCCGGATGCACTTCCTCCACTTTTGGCGGTCTTGGGCCAGAGACTTCCAGATGTCGGTGGGGATGTTGCACTTTATCAAGGAAGCTTTGAGGATGTCCTTGAAATTTTCCTCTGCCCACCTGGGGCTCGCTTGCCGTGTAAGAGTTCCGAGTAGAGCGCTTGCTTTGGGAGTCTCGTGTCGGGCATGCGAACAATGTGGCCCGCCCAGCAGAGCTGGTCGAGTGTGGTCAATGCTTCGATGCTGGGGATGTTGGCCTGGTCGAGAACACTGATGTTGGTGCGTCTATTCTCCCAGGGGATTTGCAGGATCTTGCGGAAGCCAAGATGAGGGCAAGTATTACATCGTTGAACAGCCTTCATGAAATTTGACCGCAGAAAAATCACACCTGTGTCGTGCAAAGAGTGGTGAGAATGTGGAACTCGCTACCACAGGGAGTGGTTGAAGCGAATAGTAGAGGTGCATTTAAGGGGAGGCTAGACAAGCATATGAGGGAGAAGGGAATAGAGGTTTATGCTGATGGAGTTAGATGAGGAGAAACAGGAGGGGATTCGAGTGGTGCATAAACGCCGGCATGGACTGATTGGGCCGAATGGCCTGCTTCTGTGTTGTATACTCTATGTATGTTCACTATATATGTATGTTTGTAAATAATGCAACAATACTGCTCAGTCCATTGACCTGAAACTATGATTATGTCTAATGGTCTGATACGTATATATTCCAATGAATATGGCTCTAGTCTATTCGGGGACGAGTGGCATGAACTAAAACTTCAATCTCGTCTCTCTCTCGCTCTTCTAAACTCTAGAGAATATAGATCTATATAATGTCTTCGGCAGCCCAGGAATTCTGTCCCCCCCACCCCACCCCACCCCCCATGCATGCTTGCTTTAGATTGGATGAATCTTTTGGTTGCCGCGTAACTTATTGCTGTCTGTCGGAGCTTGTGCAGATTGGCTGCCACGTTTTCCTCCATTACAACAGTACTGCACTGTACAGTACTCCATTGGCTGAGAAGTGTTTCGGGGCAACTTGAGGTGATGAAAGGTGTTACATCAGTGTGTTATTTGAATGCATTTTATTGCAGTGAAGATTAAGGGTAAGAATATGAGTGGGCGGTGATTGAGGATTCAGTCAAAGAGGCTACTAAAGATGGGGAGAGATGTAACAAGGCAGAAAGGTTTTGGAAGAAAACCAGGTAGATGTAGCTTGACACTGAGATGTAAATGTTTAGAAACACTGGAGAACTTCACCAATAACTCCTCCTCATTTGCAGCGCACATACTTCCCGTGAAATGGGAATGGTTGAATCGAATAGCATTTAAGGGGAGCCAAGCATATCTGGGGAACAAAAAAGGGAATGGAGGGTTATGCTGATAGATTTAGGTGAGGAAAGACGGGAGGAGGCTCGAGTAGAGCATAAACACTGGCATGGACTGGTTGGGCCGAATGGCCTGTTTCTGTGTCAAATATCCTACGTAAAATCAAATAGAGCCTTATTTTTTTAAAATGCTGATATGTCTGAGTGTTGAAGGTGCTTTTCTCCGGAGCGGTTTGAGGACTCTGCAGAAAAGTTTGAATTTTGAAATACCGATTAGGCATTTTCTTAGGGAAGTTTATACTTTTGACAGATTTTAAAGGGAAATAAAAGTGAAATTTGAATTTAACAGACCAACCGGGCCCAAGTTGCCCTAAACTCACCTCGGCAAATACTTTCTCCCCTCCTCCATCAAACTCTCCTCCAGTTCAGGATTGCATGCTTCTTTCATCTCCTGTAGGGTCTGTACTCAACCTCCCCCCACCCCCCCCAAATCTCACACAAAGCTGTTGCTCTCCTTCCTGTGATCCCCCCCCCCCCCCCGCACAAATCATCGCTGACAGCTTCCCCTTTCCAAAAGCACTACACCCTTCTCTCCTGTGCCCCCAAAAACTGGTGCCTCCAAGTTGTAGGTTTCCCCCTCCTCCAAAGCATCTATTCTGGCTCTTCCATCCCCATCCAAAAGTGTTCTGATTGGTTTCTCCTCCTCTCCAACTTGGCTTCTCTCTCTTCTGCCCTCCCTCATTCTTTCTCCCTCCCCCCACCCCCACCCCACCCACAACCAACCACCTAAAATGTTGCAGCTCACATCTCTTCTCTTCCCTGTTGACTCGACCACTGTTTCCTGTTCCTGAAAGGGCGGACAAAGCAGATTGAACCAAAGCTTTCAAAGGGGAATTGGATAAATATGTGAAGGGGAAAAAAAATTGCATGGCTGTGGGGAAAGGGCAGGGGTCGTGGGACTAAGTGGATACAATTGGCTCTTTCAAAGAGCTGGCACAGGCACGATGGCTGAATGCTTTTACTGTAAGTTACTGATAACAATCGCGCGAGAATTCCTGCCTAATGGCATCGGTAACTTCCAACGGGATTGCCATTTGGGAAAGGACCTGGTTTGTGATGACTTTTGTCGGTACCCCTGTGATATATTCTTTACAACATCACAAACACACACTGCACAGATGGCTCTGGAAGCTGTCATCATGTGACCTTGTCACTTAACCCTTTTAGTATTATACATCAGGCGTTGCATTACCGCAGTAGTCCACTAGGTGGAGCTATATTACAACCCCCCCCGAGTACATTGACTATCTACGACAAACAATGGCACTGGATTTTCCTGTTGGCCACCTTGAGTGTCGCTGTGCAGACAGCTTCACGACTGACCTCTTGCTGTGCAGATTTTTCCTGCCAAGCTTTACTAAGATGAATTTGTTACTTTTGGCTCAGCGCCGCTCACTCAAATGACTTGGGATCAAATGGAGGAACTTCTGGCTCATATAGCTTAATGACGCATTTTCCCATTAACCCATCCGTTGGGGGTTGGGGGGGTGGGCGGGGGGGAGGAGAGCCACGAGAAATGCTATTAAATTTCCTTGGCAAACTAGGCTCAGTTGCACTTGAAAGTCCTGCATTCTCCGAATGTATTTTTAAAAAGCAGGAACTGGTTTTCTGAAACATTAACTGTCACAAGTCGAATTTAACTGCGTCAGTTAGTTGGTCAGGTCATACTACTCGAACACATCTTCCAGCGCTTGGTCTGTCAGCCTGTATCAAGTTTGCCTCATTGCACAGTAGAGAAATGTCAGAGAGTGGGAGAGAGATAGAGAGATAGGCAAAACACTCATTTACCTGACTATCTCATTCTGGTCCAATGATAAACACATCCTATTTTTCCCGAATTGCATAAAGATGAACAAGAGCAGGCTATTCAGCCCCTTGAGCCTGCTACGCCATCTAAATCATGATTGATCTGTATCTTAACTCCATCGGCCTGCCTTGGTCCCATAATCTTTAATACCCTTGCCTAACAAAAATCTCTCAATTGAATTTTTGAAATGTTCAATTTATCTAGCCTCAACAGCTTTTATGGGGAGAGAGTTCCAGATTTCCACGAGTCTTTGTGTGAAGAAGTGCTTCCTGACATCTGCTCTGAACGGCCTAGCTCTAATTTTAAGGTTATGCCCCCTTGTTCTGGACTGCCCCCACTAGAGGAAATATTTTCTCTATCGACCCCATCAAATCCTTTGATCATCATAAACACCTCAATTAGATCACCCGCTAATCTTCTATACTCAAGGCAACACAAGCCTAGTCTATGCAGCTTGCGCTCATTGATTCAACCATTAAATGACCTTCATCCCATTTCTATCCATTAACGAGGAGCTCTCCCATTGGACTGATCATTGACTTGAAGGCTATGCCAGAAGTTTGGGAGCGATGCGGTGAGGAGCAGTGGCGACTAGGGTGATAATGGTTAATCAAGGATTACTGCATAAGTGCCCTGTCTATAAATGGTGAAGTGTTTATTGATTGGTTCTTCAGCCAATTAGAATGAGTTGATGGTGGCTCAAGCGAAGCTCTTTGTCAATCAGCAACAACGTCACCCCCTAGCCATTTAGATTGATTGATCGCTGAGAAATTTGAGCCAATCAACAAAGTATTTCAGGACAGATTGCGTGGTGCTGCAGACATAAAGTGTGACTTGTATAAGTTTTACTTATGCTCTTACCAATGGATATCCCGTGGCATTGCTCATGGGTGGTCTGCGACATGGGCTGCGGAAGTGGGAAGGATGGGTGGGGAGCAGGACGGGTGGGTGGGGAGTGAGGCCAGTGGGTGGGGTGGGGCACGGAGGGGAATGGGACACATGGTTGAGGGAGAGGGGCAGGTGGGTGGTGGGGCATATGGAGGGGGCTGGGGCAGGTGGGTGGTGGGGCACGGAGGGGAGTGGGACACATGGGTGAGGGAGCGGAACAGGTGGGTGAGGCAGCGGGGCAGGTGGGTGGTATGGGACACATGGGTGAGGGAGCGGAACAGGTGGGTGAGGGAGCGGGGCAGGTGGGTGGTATGGGACACGTGGGTGAGGGAGCGGAACAGGTGGGTGAGGGAGCGGGGCAGGTGGGTGGGTTGGGGAGTGGGGTCACGCGAGCTGGTGAAAGTGGGATCTGCAGCGTGGACTGGGCAGGACCCAAGTTCTGTACTGAAGCAGGGACAGAACACTTTTGGGAGGAAACTAAAACATTAATCCTTAAATCGTGTCCCCCCGATCTGGGGGGCACACCAAACATTTACAAGGCCCTTTTTTTTGTGTGTTTTTGTTTTTTTTAAAGTTTTTTTTGGGCACTAAAATCATATATATTTTTTTCTCCAAGTGCCCCCTATAAAAGGGGAGGGGGGACACTAAAAACACCGGCAATTAAAACAAATAAACTTTAAACCATAAAATCAATTTAAAATTTGGTTGCCGGGGGTGATGATGCACTCCAGTCCCTCCGGCGCCCACCTCTTGAAGCAGGGACAGAACAAGGTTCGTTTCCTGTCAGCTGGCAATTGGAAACCACAATTATGCTGCTCGAGCTCGTATAGGATGTAAAAACAGAGAATACTGGAAATACTCAGCAGGTCAGGCAGCATTTGTGCAGAGAGAAAGCCAATTTACGTTTCAGGTCGACGAGCTTCCGTCCGAGTTGATGCCTATCTTTGGGCGGGGATGTGGGAGTGTTGCTGGACTTAGTGCACTTCAGGCACGAGGCATCGTGAGGAACATCGATGACCCCACCCCTCCCGGCAAAAGCACAGACAGTGGGCCGAGGACAACAGTCGGGCCTGTCCACAAGACTGCAGCTCCCTGTTTCTTTATTCATTACCTGGGTTTGTGTCAGAATAGATTATCTGTCACGAGTAAGGAAAAGTTGACAGATGAGGGAGCGACGGAGTCTGTCCTTGTGTAGCAGCAGTTGGTAGCAACAGACACAAGTAATTATCGCGCTTCTCTCAGTGCGCTCCACGCAGCAGACTAGCCTCGCAGCAATAACACAGGACTTGGAACGTTGCCTGTTCAGGGGGACTTTTGGTGTCTGGCAATAAATCTGATCGTTTGGATAATTCTGCAAATTTTAGTAGAGTCGAGCGGGCAATTCCTGTTAGCGTTTGTTAAATGAGATGGTGCCCAAGCAGTCGTTTTGAGGATTAATATGTAGAGTCCCACCCAGTTCTGTCTAATGTATTTAACAGTGAAGGAAAATCGATGAGCAACATCTCTTGTTCCAAGTACACCCTTAATGTCTGCGCTAAGCATGAAAATCTATTTTTTTACGTACTTGAACCCACAACCTTCTGACTCTGTCCACTACCTTATTAAATATTCCCCGAGATTTACTTCAATTTAGCCTGTCGGGACGGTGCATTAAGGAACACTCGCATGGATAAGCATTTACTGTTTGGCTTAAATCCTGTTATTTATTATATGGGTTGGATCAGGAAGCAGTGCAATATGTTGCACAGTGATGTACTGTACTTCCAGACTCACATGTACATTAATCATATGGCACCAATTTAGCAGTCCGGTCGGGCAGGTTGGTTCTCTGGTACAAAATCACAAGAGGTGTTGAACAGAAAAAGCCCATTCCTTCAACAGACTGGAATCTCTGTTCCATGTTGCAGTCCACTCAAACCATTTCATCCTGAGGAAAGGTCCTTCAAGCTTTTCCCCCATCCACAAAGTAAATGAAGCCAACTTCACAATCAGGAGTGACATTCCTGTTTTGTCCTCAAAGGCTTCCAGCAGAATCGGGAACCAGCCCGACCCACACAGTATTCGGTCCTCTCTATCTGTACTTAACCTTGTCACCTTCTATCCCATTTCAACTATTTTAATTGTGCACTTTAAACAAATGCCCCCTGCAAGGGGAGTCACACTCCAAAATACAATTTTTCCAGTGCCTCTTTTTTGTGGGGGGAGGGGCAGGGGGTTTAGGGCACTAAAAACAGAAATTATACGTGCCCCCTGGCTAAAAGGGGAGGGGCACTAAAACTGGCAAATTAAACTTTAAACTTAAATGATCAAATTAAAATTTGGTAGCCGGGGATGATGATGCATTCCAGTCCCTCCGGCGCCCACCTCTTCAATCCCATTTCATCAGCTGCTCATTCAGTCAGCTGTTAAAGCTGTTAATCAACCCTGCATCAGTGTCAGCTGGCTCAGTGGGTAGCACCCTCGCCTCTGAGTCAGAAGGTTGTTGGTTGAAGTCCCACTCCCAGCACATAAATCTAGGCTGACACAACCTCCTCATCATAGGCAGTAGGCAGTCCCTCGGAATCAAGGAAGACTTGCTTCCACTCCTGAAGTGAGTTCTTTTGTGGCTGAACAGTCCAATACGAGAGCCACAGACTCTGTCACAGGTGGGACAGACAGTCGTCGAGGGAAGGGGTGGGTGGGACTGGTTTGCTGCATGCTCCTTCCGCTGCCTGCACTTGATTTCTGCATGCTCTCGGTTGACAGTACAGTGCTGAGGGAGTGCGACACTGTTGGAGGTGCCGTCGTTCGGATGAGACGTTAAACCGAGGCCCTGTCTGCCACAGTGGACCGAAAAGATCCCACGGCACTTTTTCGGAAGAGGAGGGATGTTATCCCTGGTGTCCTGGCCAATATTTATCCCTCAATCAACATCACTATTAAAACAGATTATCTGCTCGTTGTCACATTGCTTTGTGTGGGAGCTTGTTGTGTGCAAATTGGCTGCCGTGTTTCCGACACATTACAATCATGACTACACATCATTGGCTGTAAAGTGCTTTGAGACGTTTGATGGTCGTGAAAGGCACGATATAAATCCAAGTCTGTCCTTCTGCATTAATTTGAGGAAGATTGGATTAGGGTTTGTATCCATGATTCCTTCAGCGGGTGAATCCTTGACGTTAAACACCATGGGCAGGCACTCCACCATTGAAAGTGAAAAATAAACCCATCGCATGAACAGCTCCATTTCAACAATAAATTACACTTACAAAACCGCATAGATTTTAAAATTCCCACCCTTGTTTTCAAGTCCCTCCATAGTCTCTTGGCTATGCCTATCTCTGCAACCTGCAACAACCTCCCCAAGGTCTCTGCGCTCCTCAAATTGTGGCCTCTTGCGCATCCGCGATTTCCATCACTCCACCACTGGCGGCCGTGCCTTCAGCTGCCTGGGCCCTAAACTCAGGAATTCACTCCCTAAACCTCTCCGTCCCTCTACCTTTTCGACTGAGCTTTTGGTCATCCCTCCCAATAGCTCACAATGTGGCTCCTTGTCAAATTGTGTTTGGTAACGCTCCTGCGAAGCACCTTGGGCCATTTCACTACTTTAAAAGGCGCTTCAAAAATGCAAGTTGTGAGAATAAGAAACCATCCCACGGTACTGAAAGCAATACTCTCAGAATGGAACCCTCTCGCTTGCTGCATTCATGGAGCGATAACTCTGCCTCTTAATAGCTCGCCCTTGTCTCCTTTGTCTGGAGAGCAGTTCAGAGGGAGATTGGCACCAATTCCCAATTTAATCAACCTCCTACAGCTGGGCAGGTCATGAATAGCTGCCTTCGAGCACATGGAGTAGGAGGACAATTGAAGGGGAGGCAGGCTGCAAATAGTCCCAGGCAATATCCCTGCTGGAACGGGTCAGAATAAAGCAGCGATTGTCACTGATTTAACGGGACAATTTTGTCACTCAGATGATTGGCAAAAAAGTAAAGGCTAAATTAACGTGAAGTCTTTGGGGCAGTGAGGGGGGGTGCGGTGGGGTGGGGTGGGGGGCGGGATGATTTTATGCTCATTAAGATGAGGGATGTTGGTGCTGGGAAATGCAACATGTCCCAATTCAAGCATTCCCAAGTAAGGGGTTAGATGCGGAGTAAAACTCTCTCTACTCTGGCCCCCACAATGGGGAAAGATTACCTCTGTGCATCAGGGGTGGCAAACACACTTCATAAAAGTGTTCACAATTTTGCTGTACCCAGTGATGCACAGGAAACCCTTCCCTGTTGTCCCAATCTCAGAAGGGCACCTTACTGCTGCTCCATCAGACAATTTTCCATTTCCTGCACTCCCCTTCCGAGAGTTGTAGAACTTACAGCGCAGGAGGCCATTCGGCCCATCGTGCCTGTGCCGGCTCTTTTAAAGCGCTATCTTATGCATGCAAACCTCACCTGTGTGTAAGATTTGCCACTAGGGGGCACACCTGTGGGAGACCTATGGGTCTCGTGCACCCTGGAGCAAGCAGGTATCAAAGGCAGCCCACCATGCTGCTGCCTCACTTTGGAGTTATATTAAAGAGACCAAGGTCACAATGGTTTGAGCTTACAACACAGTGTCGTGGAATTATTCTGAACTGAACATTATCCAGTCAGTCTCACTCTACCCCTGCTCTTTCCCCATCGCCCCTGTAAATGTTTTTCCTTTTCAAGTATGTACTCAATTCCTTTTTGAAAGCTACTATTGAATCTGCTTCCACCGCCCTTTCAGGCAGCAGTGAATCCCAGGACTGTGACCTCTGGGAGCGATTTTGTGCGATGGGGTCGAGTCCACAAGTGGGTTGAGATGCCCCAACGTTATTTTACGTCGGGACCTTGCCAGTCAGCAGAGAAGTGACTATCTAGTTATCAATCGGCATTTAAGAATGGACAAAGCATATAGGCTCGGTAGATCATGGTGCTGCTAGTGCAGCTATGGGGTTGTTTGGATTCTTCCTCTCATTTCCCAGCCGCAAGGCAAGAGACCTCTTTGCAGTCAGTCATTGTCGCCCCTGTGCTGTGCGAAAGCTGAGTCAATGATTGATTACGGAGCATGTGAAAGGACCCAATGAAATCAAGAACGAAACGCATTAGCATGATGAATGTCTCCCTGGTTGGAGATTGTGCTTGATGATGGGGGATGATAAATTTGTACAGCAATACAGTATCTGTGCTATCTCCCGAGTATTAGCACTCGGAAGGCATGAGAAATGGAGAGGGAGAGAGCAGCGTGGAGGTTGATGTACCGTGCTCTGAAAAGGCATCGCTTTCTGCAGCCTGTGTTTTGTTCAGCTTTCGCTGAGCAAAAATTCTACCACGGAATATTCTCTGTGTTGAAGTACAAGCCAGGATAAAGTTTGTCTGTCAATAATTGCACAATGCTTCCCGCTCAATGAGAAGTCAATATGCCAGGTTTAGATACTTTGTAGCATCAGGTCATTACTCACCACTTCTTTAGCTGATTACACACAATTGCAATCACCCTTCAGCCACACTGTTTAACCTCTGCGCTTTTTGAGATCATGACGGTCAGGGCTCGGCTATTGTTTCCTGGTCCATCATCATATCATATCATAGGCGGTCCCTCGAACGAAGATGACTTGCTTCCACACCAAAAGGGATGAGTTCATTGATAGAAACATAGCAAATAGGTGCAGGAGTAGGCCATTCGGCCCTTCGAGCCTGCACCACCAATCAATTAGATCATGGCTGATCATTCCTTCAGTACCCCTTTCTTGCTTTCTCTCCATACCCCTTGATCCCCTTAGCCGTAAGGGCCATATCTAACTCCCTCTTGAATATATCCAATGAAATGGCATCAACAACTCTCTGCGGTAGGGAATTCCACAGGTTAACAAGTCTCTGAGTGAAGAAGTTTCTCCTCATCTCAGTCCTAAATGGCATACCCCTTATCCTAAGAGTGTGTCCCCTCGTTCTGGACTTCCCCAACATCGGGAACATTCTAACCTCATCTAACCTGTTCCGTCCCGTCAGAATCTTATATATTTCTATGAGATCCCCTCTCATCCTTCTAAACTCCAATGTATAAAGGCCCAGTTGATCCAGTCTCTCCTCATATGTCAGTCCTGCCATCCCGGGATTCAGTCTGGTGAACCTTCGCTGCACTCCCTCAATAGCAAGAATGTCCTTCCTCAGATTAGGAGACCAAAACTGAACACAATATTCCAGGTGAGGCCTCACAAAGGCCCTGTACAACTGCAGTAAGATCTCCCTGCTCCTATACTCAAATCCCCTCGCTATGAAGGCCAACATACCATTTGCCTTCTTCACCACCTGCTGTACCTGCATGCCAACTTTGAATGACTGATGCACCATGACATCCAGGTCTCGTTGCACCTCCCCTTTTCCTAATCTGCCGCCATTCAGAAAATATCCTATCTTCGCGTTTTTTCCCCCAAAGTGGATAACCTCACATTTATCCACATTATACTGCATCTGCCACGCATTTGCCCATTCACCTAACCTGTCCAAGTCACCCTGCAGCCTCTTAGCGTCCCCCTCACAGCTCACACCGCCATCCAGTTTAGTGTCATCTGCAAACTTGGAGATATTACACTCAATTCCTTCATCTAAATCATTAATGTGTATGGTAAAGAGCTGGAGTCCCAGCACTGAGCCCTACGACACTCCACTAGTCACTGCCTGCCATTCTGAAAATGACCCGTTTATCCCGACTCTCTGCTTCCTGTCTGCCAACCAGTTCTCTATCCACGTCAGTATATTACCCCCAATACCATGTGCTTTGATTTTGCACACCAATCTCTTGTGTGGGGCCTTGTCAAAAGTCTTTTGAAAGTCCAAATACACCACATCCACTGGATCTCCCTTGTCCACTCTACTAGTTGCATCCTCAAAAAATTCCAGAAGATTTGTCAAGCATGATTTCCCCTTCATCGGCCCAGGAGCCCGGGGAGATTTCCCCTACTTTTCTTCCAAATAGTGCCGTGGGATCTTTTACATCCACCTGAGGGCCGAAAGGGTCTAGGTTTAAAGTTAATGCGCCGCTATTTCATCCTCAATAATTGATTCCAACATTTTCCCCACTACTGATGTCAGGCTAACCAGTCTATAATTACCCGCTTTCTCGCTCCCTCCCTTTTTAAAAAGTGGTGTTACATTAGCTACCCTCCAGTCCATAGGAACTAATCCAGAGTCGATAGATTGTTGGAAAATGATCACCAATGCATCCACTATTTCTAGGGCCACTTGCTTAAGTACTTTGGGATGCAGACTATCAGGCCCCGGGGATTTATCGGCCTTCAATCCCATCAATTTCCTGCCTAATAAGGATATCCTTCAGTTCCTCCTTCTCACTAGACCCTCGGTCCGCTAGTACTTCTCGAAGGTTATTTGTGTCTTCCTTCGTGAAGACAGAACCAAAGTATTTGTTCAATTGGTCTGCCATTTCTTTGTTCCCCATTATAAATTCACCTGAATCCAACTGCAAGAGACCTACGTTTGACTTCACTAATCTTTTTCTCTTCACATATCTATCGAAGCTTTTGCAGTCAGTTTTTATGTCCCAGTGATGTTTCAATGAAGGTCCCAATATTCCAGTCCAGGAAGATGCCTGTGCGTGGATTTTTTTTAATGTGGCAGCCATTGCACATCAGCCACCACACGGGCTTGACAGAGATAGTTAGGCCTTTATCCAGTGGCAAGGGTTAAGCAGGATGACTGGAGACCAGTTCTGCTGCACGGACCTAGTGCGCGCACATATCGCAGTGTGGGCTGGCCTGTGCTGCCCCTGGGCCCTCGGCTCTTCTGGGCCCCAAAGCCTCGATACATAACCAAACTCTCCACTGATGGCCCAGATCCTGAGTGCTGTCAAACCACCTTGAACGGGCATTGGGTGAGCTCCCGGATTGCACTTGGGCCGTGAAATCCCTCAGGGTAAGCTAGAGACGTGTGTGAGGGAGAAAGCAATGGAAGGATATGTTGATGGGCTGAGATGCAGTAGTTTGGGGAGGAGGCTCTTGTGGAGCATAAACACCGGCCTGGGGTTGGACCGAATGTCTGAGGGATGAATATCGGCCCAGGAGCCCGGGGAGATTTCCCCTACTTTTCTTCCAAATAGTGCCGTGGGATCTTTTACATCCACCTGAGGGCCGAAAGGGTCTAGGTTTAAAGTTAATGCAAAAATTGCTGGTATAACTCTGGAATGAGATTGGTGATCTGACTCCACAGCTCACATGAACATGGGAAGCAAACAACAGCACAGATGGGGGTTTTCAAACCCCAAGTCCACCTCGCAGATTACAATATAACACTCATTTTGCTTGGGCTAGCAGCACAGAACGACACCTGTTGAAGGCATAGCATTGACCTGATCCTAGGAGCAACAAGATACACTTGGTTGCTTTCGTCCTCATACATTGCACATCAGCATTATGAAGCCATTCTGGGGGCTAGAATTAGCTTTAACATAGTGAAAATAACCTGAAGGCAGCAAAGTGATAGTATAACTCCGATCTCTGTGCCAGCATTGCACTAGAAGACCATTTTCTTTCTCAACACTGAGCCAATGTCAGCCATGGGTAACATAGAAAACATAGAAAAAAGTGCAGGAGTAGTCCATTCGGTCCTTCGAGCCTGCACCACCATTCAATATGATCATGGCTGATCATGCAACTTCAGTACCCCATTCCTGCTTTCTCTCCATACCCCTTGAACCCTTTAGCCGTAAGGGCCACATCTAACTCCCTTTTGAATATATCTAATGAACTGGCCTCAACAACTTTCTGTGGTAGAGAATTCCATAGGTTCACAATTCTCTGAGTGAAGAAGTTTCTCCTCATCTCGGTTCTAAATGGCTTACCCCTTATCCTTTGAGTGTGATCCCTGGTTCTGGACTTCCCCAACATCGGGAACATTCTTCCTGCATCTAACCTGTCCAGTCCCGTCAGAATTTGATATGTTTCTCTGAGATCCCCTCTCATTCTTCTAAATTCTAGTGAATATAAGCCTAGTCGATCCAGTCTTTCTTCATATGTCAGTCCTGTCATCCCAGGAATCAGCCTGCTGAACCTTCGCTGAACTCCCTCAATAGCAAGAACATCCTTCCTCAGATTAGGAGACCAAAACTGTACACAATATTCAAGGTATGGCCTCACCAAGGCCCTGTACAACTGCAGTAAGACCGCCCTGCTCCTATACTTGTATGCTCCCGCTATGAAGGCCAACATGTCATTGCCTTCGTCACCGCCTGCTGTACCTGCATGCCAACATTCAATGACTGATGTACCATGGCACCCAGGTCTCGTTGCACCTCCCCTTTTCCTAATCTGTCACCATTCAGATCATATTTTACCTTCCTGTTTTTGCCACCAAATTGGATAACCTCACATTTATCCACATTATACTACATCTGCCATGCATTTTCCCACTCACCTAACCTGTCCAAGTCACCCTGCAGCCTCTTAGCATCCTCCTCACAGCTCACACTGCCACCCAGCTTAGTGTCATCTGCAAACTTGGAGATATTACACTCAATTCCTTCGTCTAAATCATTAATGTATATTGTAAATAGCTGGGGTCCCAGCACTGAACCTTGCGATAACCTTGAGGTAACACTGTCACCTCTGAGTCAGAATGTCGTGGGTTCAAGTTGCACTTGAGACTTGAGCACAAAATCTAGGCTGACACTCCAGTGCTGTACTGAGGGAGTGCTGCACTATCAGAGATGACACATTAAAATGAGGCCCTCCCAGGTGGATGTAAGAGATCCCATGTCACTATTATGAACAAGAACAGGGCAGTTATCCCCGGTGCCCTAACCAATGTTTATCCCCCAACTAACATTGCTATTTGTGGGAGCTTGCTGTGTGCAAATTGGCTGCAGCGTCTCCTACATTACAACACTGACTACACTTGAAAATTTCTCCTTTGGCTGTGAAGCGATTTGGGACGTCCTGAGGTTTGTGAAATATGATTTATATAAATTGTTTTTCTCGTCCTTTTGCAGTAGAGCTGCATGTGCAATCTCCCTTCACTCAACTCCAGCAATACTTCAGTCACAGACATCCGTCCCCTGACTGTACCAGTCAAACCTTTCCATTTCCCACAGTGCTGTCCTTTATTGGCATCTTAGAGAGTGAGATGACTAATTTAAAGGGTTCATTTAACGAAGAAACTGTACTTCTGATGCGGAGCCTTGCTCTCCAGAACCAGATATATGAGCGTGCGTTGCCTACAATGTGCATTTGCATCAGATTACCCTTCAGTGCCAAGTTATGAGAGTTATTTTTTTTACCTGTGGTGGACTTGCCGAGAACTGAATTGAAACTGTCCCAAGGTAATTTCACAAGGGGATCAGGGAAAGGAGATTTTTTTTTTAATCACAGCAGTCAGGGCTACATTCAACCCCAGATACCTACCTCCCCTGCTGGTGTAACGAAGAAAATAATCTGCCTGATGCAGCCCTGAGCTGTAGAGGCCTGAGATTCGAGGGTCAGCCAATCCCCCGAGACTGTGCAGGTCTCCAGTCGTCTTGGTTCACCCTTGCCACTGGACCAAGACCTTGCTCTGTCAAGCCCATGTGGTGGCTGGTGTGTAACGGTCACCACACCTTAAAAGAATCCATGCACAGGCATCTTCCACCCATCAGCATGTAGCTTGGGAAACATCTGTGGACTCATCTCTTTTTGGTGTGGAAGCAGATCATCCTCGATAAGAGGGACTTCCTAATACTATACGATACTAGCCTGACTGGATAACTGAATCTTAATCAGCAGTAAGCTTGGCGAAGTTAAGCTCGGCACCAGGTTTAAGGGGAGACCTAATAAAGGTATTCAAAATTATCAGGGGTTTTGATAGAACAAGTGGAAAGAAACTGTAAATGGGTCGGTAACCAGAGGTCAGAGATTTAAAATAATGGGCGAAAGAGCTGGAGGGGAAATGCGGAGAAATATTTTCACGCACTGGGATTGTTATGATCCGGAACGCGTTACCTGAAAGGATAATGCAATCAGATCCATAGGAACTTTCAAATGGCAATTTGGACCAGTTTGTAGAGTTATGGGGGGAAAAAGCTGGTGAGTGAGGACTGAATTGGACAGTTCTTTCAAAGAGCCAGCATAGGCACGATAGGCAGAATGGCCTCATTCTGCGCGGTAAGATTCTATGATGGAGGGGAAAGTTCAGCTACTGTTCACAAACCAAGTCACCCGTGCTTGAATGTCCGGTGGGGACATTACAGCACTTGGCTGTGATGCGTTCTGTGATCAAATAGCCTGCAGATACTCAAACACCCAGGTTCAGTGAGCAAACATGGCACTTGGGCAGAATACAGCACCTGTACCAGTGCAAAGGGTCAGCAACAGAAGGTGGGTGGGGTGAAAGAGGCATTGGTGAAAGTATCAAAGACCTACAAGCTGTTAACAAAAATACTGGGGCACTTGTGGTTAAAAAAAAGTCATGCATCCCAGCACAGTATCACGGAGTACAACACCGTCACTGCTCCGAATATTCGCATCAACTCCTCACATCAAACACGGGATCGCTGAAGATTGGCTGGGCGATTCTGAATGGAATCCTCCTTTCAGTTCCAGCTCAGTGAATGGTCTCTTGACTCCCTCAAATGTGCTTTGCGAGTAGCGAAGAATGGCCCATGTCAGCTGCACAGTCTTCCTTCTTCGGGCTGCACCCCTTTACTTTATTGTCTCTGGGATGAGAGGCATGTGATGGGATGTGCGCATGTTGTCCGCAGTAACCTTTGGCATTCAAAGAGGGTGTTTTGCCAGCATAACATTGATTTGATTGATTCCCACAGACAGTATATGTGAATCTATCTACAAAGCAGGAGGACCAATTGTTTGATCTGGTAATTAGTCAGATCAAATGAATAGATAAGGGGTATGAGTCCCATTAGTAGAACTTGTATTTGCTTTGTCCTGGAGATGTGAGAGTCAGGCATCAATGAGCAAGTTTCTTTCAGTTTGAAATCTGAATCGATTGACAGTTTTGTATTGAGAAGCACTTCGGGGTGAGAATAAATATGACTAGCTTTCACTATCACTTCAATTCACATTTTAGTCCAGCTTGCAGTGGTGTGCTCGAACTCCCCGATGCCCAAGAGCCTATATATTCTACATAACCTCAGTTAAAGAATTATGATAAACGGACTTTAGGACTCTCAACCCAATTTGTAATGTTCGCCTCAGAGAACAGATTAATGTACCCCTAAGTTAAGTAATATAGTTTTGATTTCATCTGCTTCTGTATAATTTTACTTACAATAAATATGGTTTAGTAGTTTAGCCTGAACAATGTAGTATTTCTTCATTGAGTTGGAGAGATCAGGACGATGCTGTACTGTTTCTGGTAACAGCCACAAGTATCAGGATTCATTGTATACCTGTGGCTTGTCAGTAAATATTTTGTGTATGTCCTTACATATGGAAGCAAACCTTTGCAGAGAACATGATTAAGGAGTGTAAGAATGTAATCCGCAATGTAACAGCTTAATTGCCGCACCCCCACCCCCCCCCCCCATCTGTTCCTTGACCCAGCTGAACTCCAGAGACCAAGAAATAAATTACTTCAACTCTTAAACCTACAACATCCCATTGCAAGTAAAACCACTTGAAGAAACATTAGTGTATCAATATATTACTCCCACAAGCCGCATGTAATCAAAATGTACAATGGCTTTATAAATTATGCATGCGAAAATAAACTCTTGAAAATTCAATATAAGATTCCAAATAAAGAAAATATTTGAGTGCAGTTAACTCAGCTTCACTTTGGAAGGAAACTCAAGCATTTGTGGCCTTTTTGCATTAGAAACATAGAAAAATAAAAATTTACAGCGCAGAAGGAGGCCATTTCGGCCCATTGTGTCCGCTCCGGCCGACGAAGAGCCACAATGTCCTCTGGTCAGCAGTCCTGAAGGTTACATATAATCATCATAGGCAGTCCCTCAAAACGAGGAGAACTTGCTTCCACACCAAAAAAGGATGAGCTCACAGGTGTTTCAATGAAGGACCCGAACTCCATCCTGAAGGGTGGAAGATGCCTGTGTGCATGGATTTTTTTAACGTGTGGTGGCCGTTGCACACCAGCCACCACACGGGGCTTGACAGAGCGAGGTCTTGGTCCAGTGGCAAGGATTACCCAGGACGACTGGAGACCAGCTCTGTTGCACGGACCTAGTGCGCACACATATCGCAGTGTGGGCTGGCCCATGTTGCCCCTGGGCCCCTGGCCCCGAACCCGTGCCTCCCCTGGGCCCCGATCACGTCCCTCTATAGTCCCTCGCTGCTCCTTCGCCCCGATCTCACCGCTCCTGCTGTATCTGCCCACGTTGCAATCACACCGACCTGCACCATGATGACGTCACTCTTTGCTGCCGTCGCTCTCCTGCACCAGCTCGCACTGCTCCCTGGAGTGGCCTGCCTCCACGCTGCTCCTGGGCTGCTCACCACTCCTTTTATGGCCCCGACTTGCCTCTGGTGTTCTCGCGCAGGTCGGGGCTGCCACATAAACCTATGAACAATGGCCGACAGGTAAAGAGCATCCGGCCCAACCAGTCCGCCCTACACAACCACGACACCCCATGTATCGCAATATTTTACACTCCACCCCAACCGGAGCCATGTGACCTCCTGGCAGAGGCCAAAAAACAGATTAAAAACCCAGGCCAATTGGGGAAAAAAAATTTGGGAAAATTCCTCTCCGACCCATCTCGATCATCGAAACTAGTCCAGGAGACCACCCAGGCTGTGTTGGATTCCCTGAACTTCTTACCATGATATCTGCGCCAGCCAACAAGAGATTATCCAGTCCAATCCGACTTACCAGCTCTACGTCCGTAAGCCTGCAGGTTACGGGCACTTCAAGTGCCCATCCAAGCACCTTTTAAATGTGGTGAGGGTTTCTGCCTTTAGCACCTTTCCAGGCAGTGAGTTCCAGACCCCCACAACACTCTGTGTGAAGAAGCTTCTCCTCAAATCCCTTCTAAACCTTCGACCAACCACCTTAAACCTATGCCCCCCTCGTAATTGACCCCACCACCAAGGGAAATAGGCCCTTGCTATCCATTATGTCTAGACCCTTCAAAAATGTATATACCTCAATGAGGTCTCCCCTCAGCCTCCTCTATTCTAAGAAGAACAAACCCAGCCTATCCAATCTGTCCTCATAGCTAAGATTCTCAATTCCAGGCAGCATCCTCATAAATCTCCTCTGCACCCTCTCCAGTACAATCATGTCTTTCCTACAATACGGCGACCAGAACTGCATGCAGTACTCCAGCTGTGGCCTCACCAAAGTATTATACAATTTAAGCATAACCTCCCTGCTCTTATATTCTATGCCTTGGCCAAAAAAGGCAAGCATTCCATATGCCTTCTTCACCACCTTATCCACCTGACCTATTATTTTCAGGGATCTGTGGACAAGCATGCCAAGGACCCTTTGTTTATCTACACTTCTAAGTGGCCTAGCTTTTAATGTGTATACCCTTTCCTTATTAGCCCTCCCCAAGTGCATTACCACACACTTCTCAGAATTAAATTCCATTTGCCACTGTTCTGCCCAGCTGACCATCTAAATGTAGATTTATCCTGCCCTTCAGGATTTTGTCCAATAATTTTCCCACCACTGAGGTTCGGCTGACAGGCCTGTAATTACTTGGCCTATCGCTTTCTCCCTTCTGAAACAAAGGTACCATATTATTAGTCCTCCGGCACCATGCCTGAATCCAAAGAGGACTGGAAAATGATGGTCAAAGACTCTGCTATTCCCTCTTTTGCTTCGCTCAACAGCCTGGGATACATTTCATCTGGACTTGGGGACTTATCCACTTTCAAAGCTGCTAACCCCATTAATACCTCCTCTTTCACTATGTCTATTTCATCCAGAATTTCACACTCCTCCTCGATAGCAGTATCTGCATTGCCCCTTTCCATTGTGGAAACAGACACAAAGCATTCATTAAGAACCATACCCACATCCGCCTCCACACACAGATTACCCTCATGGTCTCTAATAGGCCCTACCCTTTCTTTCATTATCCTCTTGCTCTTAATATATTTATAGAACATCTTTGGGTTTTCCTTAACTTAACTTGCCAAGAATTTTTCATGCTCTCTGTTAGCATTCTTAATATCCTTTTTAATATTACCTCTGAACTTTCTATATTCCTCCAGAGATTCTACAGTATTTAGCTGTCGGTATATGACATAAACTTCCCTTTTTTTCTTTATCCTCCCCTGTAAGTCCCTAGATATCTAGGGGGCTCTCGAATTGTTACTACCACCCTTTTTCTTTAAGGGCACATGTTTGGCCTGAGCCTTCCAGATCTCCTCCTCAACAACTTATATTTATAAAACGCCTGTAACATAGTAAAACGTGCCAAGGTATTTCACAGGAGTGTTACCCCAAAAAATCCAAAATTTGACACTGACGTGATGTTAGTTCAGATGACCAAAAGCTTGGTCAAAGTGGTACATTTTAAGGAGCATCTTAAAGGGGGAAAAAGAGAAGTGGAGAGGCAGAGAGGTTTAGTGAGGGAATTCCAGAGCTTAGCACCCAGGCAGCCGAAGGCAAGGCCACCAATGGTGGAGCAATTAAAATCGGGAATGTTCAAAAGGCCAGAATAGGCGGAGCGCAGAGATCTAGGGGGATTCTGGGGCTGGAGGAGATTACAGAGATGAGGGGGCAAAGGCCAGGGAGGGATCAGAAAACATATTTAACTGGAGGAAGTTTCTATTCATCCAGTGATGGATGTCGGACAAGCAGTCTGACAGTATAGAGATGATGGACGAGAGGTATGATGAGCATACATATGAAAACTCATGCTATGTCTGTCTGGATGATAGCAAGGGACAGCATGCAGATGAGAATTCTCAGGCAGTGGATGACATTGGCAAGGTCAGCATTTATTGTCCATACTTAGTTTCCCTGAGAAGGTTGTGGTGGGTCTCCTGGTGGCCTTGCTCTCTGGTTTGTGGCAGAGAAGGCTAGGATTTTGCCTCATTGACAATGAAGCACCAGAATGCGTGGTAGCCCAAATATAAGACATGACATAACATTAGGAACAGGAGTAGGCCATTTAGCCCCATTGAGTCGACTCCGCCATTCAATTGGATCATGGCTGATCTGTACCTCAAATCCATTTCCCGTCTTTGCTCTGTATTGCTTGATGCCAAATCTGTCGATCTCACTCCTGAAAGCTCCAAGTACCTTGGCATCCACATTCCAGATTGCATGTTATCCTGTGTGAACACATTCTGGACTGTATGTCATTCTGTATATAATGCACTCCGGGTGATGTTATTCTGCAGTGTATAATCCACACTATACTTTGGGTTATCCTGTACATAACACACACCAGTTTCATATTAAATTGTACTATCCTTGTGTCCCCAATAAGAGTGAAGATATTTAACCTCCAATTATCAGTCATGGCTGGCGTTTAAACTCCTGTCTCCAGCCACAAATCTAGTCTCCCACCCACTGAGCAACCTCTCACTTTGCTTGCAAATTAATTTTCAGATGAGCACCTTCTCCCAGGTAAAGGGTCGTGTCAAGAAGCAATAATTAAAGTTGATCCCTCACTCGTACAAATTCATCTTGTTGCCGAGGTTAAGTATTTATTTATTTACTGTTTAGTGCTGATTACTATTATGTATGTTAATGTAAATACTAGACCACTGAATGTACCTTCACACTGTATACACTATACCTGTACCACCAGAGGGTGCTACTGGTGGAGCACTAAGGGTCACCTGCACACTGCAGGTAAGCAAGTATGAAAGGGAGCTCACCTCGTGGTGTCCTCACTCAAAGAGCTGCAATAAACGGACTAAGGTCACTACAGTTCAAGTACTATACCCTTACCTCGTGGAGTCGTTATTAGAGTGCTTGCATATGCTACAATTACACTAAGGTAATTTTCACTGTGGAGCACTGGCTTTGTCTTGTTTCAGAGTCTGTTTCCTTGATTTGTGGGCCTTCGACTTCAACAACAACAACAACTTGTATTTATATAGCGCCTTTAATGTAGGAAAACAACCTGAGGTGCTTCACAGGAGTGTTATCAAATAAAATTTGACACCGAGCCACATAAGGGAGATATTAGGACAGCTGACCAAAAAAATCTTGGTCAAAGAGGTAGGTTTTAAGTAGCATCTTAAAGGACAAGAGAAGACAAGGGGCAGAGAGGTTTAGGGAGGGTATTTCAGAGCCTGGGGCCTAGGCAGCTGAAGGCACGGCCACCAATGGTGGACCGATGAAAATTGGGGATGCTCAAGAGGCCAGAATTGGAGGAGCGCAGAGATCTCGGAGGGTTGTAGGGCTGGAGGCAGTCGCAAAGATACCTTAATGGTGATGGGCTGAGAAGGCCAGGATTTTGACTCATGTCCGTAACATACTCTAGACTGTTGTCATGTGACTAAACTGCAGAATACCAATTTTTTTTTCTTTTTATTTATTTATTCAACCTCCACAATGGGTTACAACTCAACAAGCGCCTCGCCCAAAGGGCCTTTTTTCCTGTGGGAGTGTCAGCTGGCTATTCCGTCATATGTGGCATTGCAACCAAACCTGACCCACGCACACAAGCGCCCACGCACCACATGCGCACGCCTACACATGCCCGCCTGCCCCCACGCACACGAACGCAACTGCGCACGCCCAAGCACACACGCCCACGCACACACCCATTCCAGCTGTTCCAGCTAAGATTAGCTAACACAGCACCACCCTGGATACTAAAGGAGCACTGAGCCCTCACCATCACCATCACGTCACGTGTCGGGAAGCTTGGTGAGCCGAGGCTCGCCAGTCCTTGTTTAGTATCAATCATATTTTCTGCCAAAAAAAAAATCACACCAGCGTAAAATGTCATCCACCCAGCGCATGGCTCATGTGCGTACTGCCAGTGTTAATTTGTCTATTTTTGTTTCCTCTGGTGAAAATTCCAAATCAGTGGACTTTTTAGTCAAATGTTCTTGGGGTCTGGGTACCAGCTGCAAGGCAATAATTCTTGTTGCGCTGAAGGTACTCAGAATGTGTGTAGACCAGACAAGGTCGGGCGGCAGGAACCCATCACTGAAGGACACTTCTCAACCAGTTGGGTTTTTACGAGAAAACATTTGTTCAGAAATGACCAGATTTACTTATGGGCGGCGGGTATTTAACCCTCCATGACCTCAACGTTGCGAGTCCAGTGTCAGAACTGCCAGTGCCCCATAACCACGTTGTTGGGGATAGGGTAGTAGCGTTGCTGGTGCAAGAATTCTACAAGTTCCACTGACTCTTGTGCCTGAACTCGTGCAAAGTGCTCACAGCATATAACAACATTCGTAACGTCTGACCTGGATCGATCAATTGGATCAGTGAGATACAAACTGGGCTAGGATCCAATGCCAACACAGCTGAACACCGTATCGATGTTCACTGTCCAAGTCCGCACGTGAATATTGGGCACCTGAGCAAAGTGCTCTCGAGTACACAAAGCCCATGGAAGTATCATCATCATAGGCAGTCCCTCGAAATCGAGGATGACTTGCTTCCACTCTAAAAGTGAGTTCTCAGGTGACTGAACAGTCCAATATGGGAATTACAGTCCCTGTCACAGGTGGGACAGACAGTGGTTGAAGGAAAGGGTGGGTGGGGAGTCTGGTTTGCTGCACGCTCCTTCCGCTGCCTGCACTTGATTTCTGCACGCTCTCGGTGATGAGACTCGAGGTGCTCAGCGCCCTCCCGGATGCACTTCCTTCACTTGGGACAGTCTTTGGCCAGGGACTCCCAGGTGTCGGTGGGGGTGTTGCACTTTATCAAGGAGGCTTTGAGGGTATCCTTGAAACATTTCCTCTGCCCACCTTGGGCTCGCTTGCCGTGTAGGTGTTCCAAGTAGAGCGCTTGCTTTAGGAGTCTTGTGTCGGGTATGTGGATGATGTGGCCCGCCCAACGGAGCTGGTCGAGTGTGGTCAGTGCTATGATGCTGGGGATGTTGGCCTGATCGAGGACGCTAACGTTGATGCGTCTGTCCTCCCAGGGGATTTGCAGGATCTTGCGGAGACATCATTGGTGGTATTTCTCCAGCGATTTGAGGTGGACCATACTGTATATGGTCCACGTCTCTGAGCCATACAGGAGGGCGTGTATCCTACAGTCCTGTAGACCATGAGCTCGGTGGCAGGTTTGAGGGCCTGATCTTCGAACACTCTTTTCTGCTAGCATACTGGTGTTGAATCTCGTCGTCGATGTATGCCCTTGCTGTAAATAGGCTCCGGAAGTATGGAAAGTAGCCCACGTTGTCCAGAGCCGCGCCGTGGATCTTGATGACTGGGGGGCAGTGCTGTGTGGTGGGGTCAGGTTGGTGGGGAACCTTTGTATTATGGATGTTTAGTGTAACGCCCATGCTTTCGTACACCTCGGTGAAGATGTTAATAAGGAATCAACATCTTAAGGACAATAGGAGAGGGGAATAAAATGATTTTTAAAAAAACTAAGAGAACAGCTCAAAAGAAAAGAAAGACTTGCATTGATATAGCGAATTTCACGACCTCCGGACGCCCTGAAGCGCTTTGCAGCCAACGAAATACATTTTTGAACTGTAGTCACTGTTGTAAAGTAGAAAACATGGCAGCCAATTTGCGCACAGCAAGATCCCACAAACAGCAATGTGATCATGACCAGATAATCTGTTTCAATGATGTTGGTTGGACTAAATATTGGGAGGACTCCCTGCTCTTCTTTGGAAATAGTGCCATGGGATCTTTTGCATCCACCTGAGCGAGCAGACAAGGCCTCGCTTTAACATCTCATTCAGAGGACGCGCCTCCGATAGTGCAGCACTGCACTAGAGTGTCAGACTGATACTTGTGGTCAAGCCTCTGGAGTGGGGACTTGAACTAGAAACCATCTGACTGAGAGGTGATGGTACTGCCAATTAATCATGGCTGACAGCCTACTGAGAATACCGTTATATGAAATCAAATAGCAAGCTTTATCCATGACCTTAAACTGAAGGAACCATTGTTAACAGATATTCAAAACAGTTATAATAAACTGATTCCCTCCATTTAATATCTAAAAATCAATGGTATGTAATGCTATAACATGGAGAATGCGTCATTTCATTTTGTAATTATCAAATATATCCTCCCTACAATTTCTTGAGTAAAGATGTTGTTTCTCATTCTTTGTTCAATTAAATCTTTGGAGAGAAACTTCACACAAATAGCAAACCTTCACAAATTCTTAATGTCACAGAAAGTTATCATACTGGACTGCTTCAAATCTTAAAATATTCAAGATCGAGACAGCAGAATCAAAATGAACTAGAATGCGTGGGACGCCTATGTAACAGCCAGTGTTATATAAGAATCAGGAGCAGGAGTAGGCCATGTGGCCCCTCGAGCCTGCTCCGCCATTCAATAAGATGGTTGAATCTTCATTCATGGTTGATCTTCGACCTCAACTCCACTTTCCCGCCCATTCTCCATATCCCATGATTTCCCCTATAGTCCAAAAATCTGTCGCTCTCAGCCTTGAATATTAAGGCTGGAATCCAATTGCGGGGTTCAGGTGCTTTATATATTTAATAATGGATACCTTGGAGTGAGTTCCAGGCTGTTATCTAATCGAGGGGTTTGGACGGTTTATATATTGGATAATGGATAACCACGGGTGAGTTGCGGGCAGGAATCGAATTGAAAGGTGCTAAATATGGTGGCATTCCAGTGTCCTAATGCATAAAGGCACCAGTCAATGTATAGTATTTACTCTCGGTATCTGGGCGTCACTGGCAAGGCCGGCATTTATCGGCCATCCCTAATCGCCCTTGAGAAGGTGGTGGTGAGCTGCCACCTTGAACCGCTGCAGTCCGTGTGGTGAAGGTGCTCCCACAGTGCTGTTAGGGAGCGAGTTCCAGGTTTTTGACCCAGCAACGATGAAGGAATGTCTGATATATTTCCAAGTCAGTATGGTGTGCGACTTGGAGGGGAACTTGGAGGTGGTTATGTTCCCATGCGCCTGCTGCCCTTATCTCTCTAGGTGCTAGAGGTCGCGGGTTTGGGAGGTGCTGTCGAAGAAGCCTTGGCGAGTTGCTGCAGTGCTTCTTGGAAATGCAGCATCAATTCTACAGCACACAACAGCCAATTCAGCAGAACTGGTCCATGCCAATGTTTATCCTCCACTCGAGTCTCTTCCCACCCCTCCTCATCTCACTCTATCAGCATGTTCCTCGTTTCCCCTCTCCCTCATGTGTTGATCTAGCTTCCCCTTGGAGGCATCTACGCTATTCGCATCAACTATTCCTTGTGCTAGTGAGCTCTGGGTAAAGAGATTTCTCCTGACTCGGCGATTGGACTTATTGGCGACTATGGTATATTTATAACCCCTCGTCTTGGTCTCTCCCACAAGTGGAGACATCGTCTCTATATTTACCTTATCAAACCATTTCATAAATTTAAAGAACTCTATTAGGCCACACCCCCTCGGCCTATTGTCTTTTCTAGAGAAAAGGGCCCAGCCTGTTCAACCTTTCCTCATAAGTATATCCTCTCCGTTCTGGTATGGTCCTTGTGCATCTTTTTTTTAGCACCTTCCCCAGTGCCTCTATATCCTTTTTTAATATAATATGGAGAGCAGAACTGTGCACAGTACTCCAAGTGTAATCTAATCAAGGTTCGATGCAATGTTTAACATAACCTCTGCTTTTCAATTCTATCCCTCTAGGAAAGAACCCAGATGCTTTCTTTGCTTTATTTATGAGATTGGTAATGATGAGGTAGAGCAACACAAGCCTGCTATAATCCTTCACCTTGACGAGCACAAAATTTCATACAGGGAGAAAGGAAAATCATTAAAAATAAATATTCGTAGGCACTCAAAATTGCAGCTTCTAATTGGACATCATGTTCTCTGTGTATGCTCATTACTTTTATGTCTTTTTCATTTTTTGAGATGTCACCGCTCCTTGTTCTACCTGCTTCTAATTTTCATTAACAGTGGGCCCGCTAATTGCATTGAGGTGGTTGGCTCTCAGTAATCAGATTCAGGTGATCATTCTCCGTGAAGGGAGCTGGAACTGAGATCTCCCGCAATCGGAGCATTGCGGAAATGGCAGGTGTTCTGTTCCTTGGCACCAGCCTGCGGAAAGATTGTTGGAAGGGGCCAGCTGCTATAAATCATCTCCAGCGCAGTAAGAATAAAGGGAACGCGTCTTTACATTAAATCACAGCTGGGGTCCATCGCACCTTTCACTGTTTAATTATCAAAGCCTGTCTTTTTTTCAGAAGGGATATAATTCGATACATGTTTAGAAAGAAAGAACTTGTATTTCTACAGCGACTTTCACAATCTTGGGACATCCCATAGTGCATTTTAACTGATTTAAGTACTTTTTAAGTGTGGTCGCTGTTGGACTGTAGGAAACATGGAAGTCTATTTGAGCACTGCAAACTCCCACAAACAGCAATGTCATAATGCAACATCGATAACAGCGATAACCTCTCTGACATTGGTGATGGGATATTTGTTGGCCAGGACAGCAGTGAGAGCTCCCCTGCTCTTGGAATGGCACGGAATCTATTGAGAGGGCGGATGTGACCTCGGTTTAGGGTTTCAGCACAAGATGGCACCTCCAATGGTGCAGCACTCCCTCAGTACTGCATTGGGAGTGTCCACCTAGATTATGTGCTCAAGCAGCACACCATCCAGGACAAAACAGCCCACTTGATTGGCACCCCATCGCCCACCTTTAACAATCACTCCCTCCCCCACCGGCGCACAGTGGCTGCAGTGTGCACCATCTACAAGACACACTGCAGCAACTCACCAAGGCTTCTTCGGCAGCACCTCCCAAACCCGCGACCTCTACCACCTAGAAGTACAAGGGCAGCAGGTGCATGGGAACACTATCGCCTCCAAATTGCCCTCCAAGTTACAGAACATCCTGATTTGGAAATATGTCGCCATTCCTTCATCGTCTCTCGGTCCAAGTCCTGGAACTCTCTCCCTAACAGCACTGTGGGAGTTCCTTCACCACACGGACTGCAGTGGTTCAAGAAGGTGGCTCACCACCACCTTCTCAAGGGCAATTAGGAATGGGCAATAAATGCCGGTCCTTGCCAGCAACGCCCACATCCAGTGAACGTGTAAAAGAAATGTCTCGAGTGGTTGAACCCACTACCTTCTGACTCTGAGGTGAGAGTGTTGCCCACTGAGCCATGGTTGACACTGAACTACCGGCCCCTATTGGAAGGCCTCCCACTATAGATCTGCACCTTCAGGAGTGGAGAGGAAAGATCTTCATTTAAAAGCCACATTGGTTGGGTTTCAGACTACTGTTTATGGAAAAGTCACATCCAGCCACAGGTCAAAGTCGAGGACATTCTCGCTCTTCTCCTCTTTCTCCTTGTTTTGCTGCTAATAAACTCTTTTATAGCTACATGGCAAAGAATTGTAAATTAGACACAGCAAGTGTGTTTTATGTCTTTAGCCTGTCCTTGAGGCCTATTGCTCATTGTACTGCCTGCAGTGACCCAGCACTGGCTGAAGGAGCCCACTGCCCTCAACAACAACAACTTATATTTATATGGTGCCTTTAATGTTGTAAAACATCCCAAGGCGCTTCACAGGAGCATTATAAAACAAAATTTGACACCGCACCGAGCCACATAAGGTGATATTGGGGCAGATGACCAAAATCTTGGTCAAAGCGCACCTTAAAGGAGGAAAGAGAAATGGAGAGGTTTTGGGAGGGAATTCCAGAGCTTGTGGCTGAGGCAGCTGAAGGCATGGCCGCCAATGATTGAGTGATTAAAATCGGGGACGCTCAAGAGTGCAGAATTTCAACACCAGGTCTCTCAGCCATGTGTACTGGGGAAACTTTCCCCTCGAATGAAGTGCCTGTCCTTTTTTCTTAAAGTTGGGTGCGGAATAGAATTGATCCATTGTCCCAATGCTCAGCAACAAATTTTAAAAAGATAGTACAGAGAATATTTTTGTAATGAATATAAAGCAGTCAGTGAACGATGAAATATCGTTGGATTGTGCTTGAGTTAATGTCTTTGTTTCTCACGGGGGCTTCTCTGTTTTTGGGGAGTTGAGGGGAGAATCCTTCTTTGGATTGCTCCTTGAGTGCTTCATGCCGTTCGGACTTGCTATCTCTCTCCACATCGTCTTAAAAACTCATTTCTTTGACTGTTCTTGTAATATATTTGCTTCATAGGTTCTTTGCTTAAGAATTCATAGCAACACATTGCTCTTAAGAACCAGTTGGTTTATCAGCAAAGATTTAAGAATCATACTACACATTAACGGTTCAACTATTTTAGTTGTGCACTTTAAACAAATGCCCCCTGCAAGGGGGGGTCACACTCCAAAGTAATTTTTTTCCAGTGCCCCATTTTTGGGTTTTTTTAAGCACTAAAAACATAAATTATTCAAGTGACCCCTGGCTAAAAGGGGCGGGGGGGCACTCAGACCGGCAAATTAAACAAATTAAGCTTTAGACATACAATCAAATTAAAATTTGTTTGCTGGGGGTGATGATGCACTCCAGTTCCTCCGGTGCCCACCTCTCGCAGAAGGCCGTGAGCTTACCGGTGAACACCACGTGCTCCATCTCCAGGGATATCCTGGCTCGAATGTAACTGCGGAAGAGAGGCAGGCAGTCCGGCTGAATGACCCCCTCAACCACCCGCTGCCTGGACTGGCTGATGGCCCACTTGGCCATGCCCAGGAGCAGTGTTACAAGGAGGCCTTCCGACCTGCCCACTCCCCTCCAGATCAGGAGTGTGGGACTGAAGTGCAACCAGAATTTGAGGAGCAGCCCCTTCAAATAATGGAACAGGGGCTGCAACCTCGCACATTCGATAAAAACATGGAACATGGACTGTTCCAGACCGCAGAAATTGCAGGCGGCCTGGGAGCCCGTGAACCGACTTAAAAACTTCTTGCATGGGACTGCTCCGTGCAACACCTTCCAGGCCAAGTCCCCAATAAATAGAGGGAGGACTCCCGTGTAGAGTGCCCTCCATTGGGGACCTCCGCCTCCTCCGGATAGCAAGATGGTGCACCATGGCGTGTCCGGACGGCAGACGAGGATGGCAAGGTGGAGAGTGTGCAGGAGCAGCCCGTACAGGAAACCCCTCCACATAGAACTGAAAGGCACGGAGGGGATTTCCCCGAGGAGGCTCAAGTTGTGAGGGTACGGCTCCCGAGGTAGGTTCCGGGGCTTGGCGCCGATGAGGAATTCCGCCCGGACGGGGGATCTCCCGACGTGCTTGAGCCTCCTTGACACACCTGACGGAGTCAGGGCCCAGCGCTGTTTTTAGCGACTCGATGGCGTTGGCCGCGTGCCGGACATTGATCCAGCACGTCTGGCGCCATCCAGCCCGCTCCTCCGCCATTGAGCAGGTCCTGACCCTGGTCACCTCGGTAGTCACAGCCCTCTCATCCACCTGCCACCTAAAACCTCGGTTGTGGAGGTACGGATTCCCGAGCAGCGGCTCCTGCAGGACAGCCGCCACTCCAGACGGGGGAGAGCTGCGCTTGGTGGCGACTCTGTTCCAGACCCTGATGAGTTCCTGGTAAAAGACAGGCAGCCCCTGCATGGCGGTCCTAATGCCCCCCAGGCTCACAAACAGAAGCTGCGTGTCATAATTGAGGCTGTACTGCCGGCGGAAAAAATATGTCACCAGCGCACACCATCTAGGAGGGGGCTCAACGTAAACGCGTCTCTGCAGGGTCTGAAGACGGAAAGTCGCTAGCAGGGTGCTGATGCACACCAACGACTGACCGCCCTCCCTAAGCGGGAGACTCAAGACCGCGGCAGAGACCCAGTGCTTCCTGTTGTTCCAGAAGAAGTTGACCAGCTTCTTCTGTATCTTGGTGACAAACGCAGGGGGAGGGGTCAAAGTAACCAGCTGGTACCACAGCATAGTGGCCACCAGCTGGTTTATGACTAGCGCTCGACCCCTGTAGGACAGCACTCGGAGCAGTCCTATCCAGCGCCCTAGGCGAGCGGCGACCTTGGCCTCCAGCTCTTGCCAGTTCGCTGGCCAGGCTTCCTCGTCGGGGCTAAGGTAGACTCCCAGATAGAGGAGATGGGTCGTGCTCCAGGCAAAAGGCCTGAGCTCCTCCGGCAGGGAGTCCACTCGCCACTGACCCACCAGGAGTCCGGAACATTTCTCCCAGTTGATCCTGGCAGAGGATGCGGCCGAGTAAATCTCCTGGCTCTCACGCATCCTCCGCATGAGGAACACGTCATCAGCGCAAGCTGAGAGGACGAACTCCACGCCTAGTCCTTGCAAAGCCAATCCCGTCAACCTCTTCCGCAAGAGGCGCAGGAAAGGCTCCACGCATATGGCATATAACTGTCAACAGTTCTACAAACCTGTGAGCATCCTCACATGTGCATATATTCTAGTCCTGCCTTAATCTTTCCTGACTCTGGTTCATCCCACCCTCTCTCTGTCTGACCACTGGTGGCAAAGCTTTTACCTGTCCAGACCCTGCTCTCCGTGACTCCCTCCCAAACCCTTTGGTGTCTGTAGTTCTCCTTTTAAAACTTTTCTCCGAAGTCATTTTTTTTCACTTGTGCTTTCAATTGCCCCTTTCTTAACACTCCCTCATGGCTTGTTTTTAAAAACATCCTGTTCCCATTACACAGTGAAGCACCTCGGGATGTTTTCAATGTTAAGGGAACAAAATAAATGTAAGCGGCTTTTTGCTCCGAGCCATACTCTCCCCTTATAAAGTGATGAGCCTTGGTTTAATGTCCTAGTCGAAAGATGGCACCTCTGACAGTGCAGCACTCCCTTAGTACTTGCACTGGGAGTGTCAGCCTGGAATTTGTGCTCAAGTCTCTAGAGTGGGACCGGAACCCACAACCTAAATTAAAAACAAAAATTGCTGGAAATACTCAGCAGGTCAGGCAGCATCTGTGGAGAGAGTTAACGTTTCAGTTCGATGACCCTTCGTCAGAACCGGAAAGAGTTAGAGATTTTAAGCAAGTGTAGGGGCAGGGGAAGGGGGGAGTGGAGAAGAGAACAAAAGGGAACGTCTGTGATTGCACAAAGCAAAAGGAGATGGTAATACGACAAATAAAAATACAAAAGATGGGTCTAGAGGAGGTGTAAATGGGAATGGCAGAATCATCAACAGGTCGGCTGCCACGTTTCCCACAGCAAGTTATTATTTAAATGGAGAAAGATTGCAAAGTGCTGCAGTACAGTGGGACCTGGGGGTTACTTGTGCATGAAACGGTTAGTATGCAGGTACAGCAAGTGATCAGGAAGGCCAATGGTATCTTGGCCTTTATTGCAAAGGAGATGGAGTATAAAAGCAGGAAAGTCTTGCTACAGCTATACAGGGTATTGGTGAGGCCACACCTGGAATACTGCGTACAGTTTTGGTTTCCATATTTACGAAAGGATATACTTGCTGTGGAAGCAGTTCAGAGAAGGTTCACGAGGTTGATTCTGGGGATGAGGGGGTTGACTTATGAGGAAAGGTTGAGTCGGTTGGGCCTCTACTCATTGGAATTCAGAAGAATGAGGTGATCTTATCGAAACGTATAAGAATATGAGGGGGCTTGACAAGGTAGATGCAGAGAGGATGTTTCCACTGATGGGGGAGACTAGAACTAGAGGGCATGATAGAATAAGGGGCCGCCCATTTAAAATTGAGATGAGGAGAAATTTCTTCTCTCAGAGGGTTGTAACTCTGTGGAATCGCTGCCTCAGAGAACTGTAGAAGCTGGGACATTGAATAAATTTAAGACAGAAATAGACATTTTCTTAAACGATAAGGGGATAAGGGGTTATGGGGAGCGGGCGGAGAAGTGGACATGAGTCCATGATTGTATTAAGTGGCGGAGCAGGCTCGAGGGGCCGTATGGCATATTCCTGCGCCTATTTCTTATGTTCTTATGTGGAGTCCAGAAGGCTGTAAAGTGCCTAATCGAAAGATGAGATGCTGTTCCTCGAGCTCGCGTTGAGCTTCATTGGAACAGTGTAAAAGGCTGAGGTTGGCGAGGTCAGAGTGGAAGTGCAGCGGGGAATTAAAGTGACAGGCGACCGGAAGCTCGAGGTCACACTTGCAGACTGAACGGAGGCACTCAGCAAAGCGGCCACCCCATCTGTGTTCGGTCTCCCTCAGTGTGGAGGAGACCACATCGTGATCAGCGAATACAGTACACTGACCTGCCCATATTTAACCCATGACCTGCTGACTCTGAGGCCATCCACTGAGCCACATCGGGTAGCTGAGTGAAGAAAGATTGGGCCAGACAAATTTTCCATGCACATGTTCAGTCACATTGTTATCTCTGCCACTTGCATATACTCAGCCACAAAGAGCCAAAGTGAAAGGACAGGGACTGAGAGGTGTGGGCGGAAGTGTTAACAAACCAATTATGATGATGCAAGGCTGTGCTGTATAGGCTAATTTATCTGCCATTAAACAGGCCATAAATCATCAGCTGCTCTGACAGCGTGGCTGATGGTTTTGCATACTGGCATCTAATTATAACATCGATGTATTCTGTTTGGGTGGGTCAAAGCTCTGGCACATCCAGCGAAGGATAATCATTTTTCTTTTAGTTATGTTGTGGAGAAAGAGAAACGGCAATGGATTCGGAAGCATTGAACATGGAATCGGGTGAGGGCACGGCAACTGGTGTTGCACACAACTGCAACATTGCAAAATAAGTTTTGTTTTTGCCTCGGTCACGACCAAGGATTAAACAATGTGGTTGTCAGACGAACAGCTGTGCAAACTTGAGGTGAATTGCTCTCAAGGGCCGGATAAGGTGCATCCAAGGATCCTTGAGGAAATTGCAGCAACTCTGGCACAAGTCTTTCAGAAATTGTTGAATACTGGAGAAGTGCCTGGGGACTGGGAAGAGACAGGTGTGTTTTTTTAAAGTAGAAAATGACAGACAGGGAGTTTGATGTGGGTAAAGTTATGGAAATGCTTATTAAACGTAAGATCATTGAGCATATGCACAGAAATAAAAGATAGCCAATGTAGGTCCATGAAGAAGAGTGATATATTCACAGAGCACAGCACACGCAGCTTCCTACATGGCAGGCAGCTCTCTCGGAAGCCTCCGGAATCTGCCTGGTTCTGTTTATTATTAACTCTGCAGTTGCAGTACACAATATGTCCACATTCACAGTGTGGAGCTACAAACATTACAAGCTTACAGACATGACACGTCTCCCTCCTTAATGAAGAAGTTATTATAACAAAATCATACATAACTTTCATGTTTATACATAACACAGGATATAGACTTATTTTTTTTCCATATTTACAAATTTAACTTTACCACTTGTTTTCTGTTTCGAAGAGGATTCCTTCGCTCTCGAACAGAACCTGCCAAACATGGTGTCGATTTCACACTCTATCGAGGCTCATCCTGAGGAACGTTTTCCTCCACGGAATTTCCTTGATTTTCATTTGAACGCACTCTAAATTCAGGCTCTTTGTTTTCCTCACTCGGACTCAGACTTTCATTCTAATTCTCTCCTGGATTTGTTTCCAGTACATTGGATTTAGAATTTGCTACTGGTATATCAAAACTATCTGATGAGTCAGGAATAATTGAATCATTCCCACCTTCAACTCCTTCCATGTCTGTAGGTAAAATATGATCAATATGAACAAACCTAACCTGTCCATTATCAAACATCTTTACCAAATATGTGTGAGGACCACATATCTTCACTACTCTTCCTGGTAACCAATTTAACCATTTATGGTGATGGTTCTTCACTCTCACCTTCTGGTTTAATTTCACACTTCTCTCTTTTACTCTACCTCTATCATGATTCTCTTTCTGTCTTAATTGTGTCTCTTCTATGGACTGTGCCAAATTTGGTTTTAACAATGAGAATCTGGTTCCGTGGCTGTCGTTTGAGAAACAACTCTGCTGGTGTTCTACCAGCAGTTGTATGAGGAGTATTTTGATATGTAATCAAAAAATTAGCCAATTTGTGATCCAATGACAACTGTCGTTTCCTTGGATTTGGATCTAACATTTGTTTTATGAGGGCACGTTTTACAATCTGTACAGTGCGCTCTGCTGCACCACTCGAAGCAGGGTGGTATGGTGGAACCTTGGTGTGTTTCACACCATTTCTGCTCGTGAATTGTACAAATTCTTCTGAACGAAATTGTGGTGCATTATCTGAAACAATCTCTTCAGGGAGACCAAATGAAGAAAGTAATTTTTGTACAATGTCCAATGTTTTACTTATTGTTATTTTCCACATTGGAAATATTTGACAATGGATGCGCAATTGGTTGCCCGATTGAGCCCAGAGGGTGGTGGTACAGGGATTGTCACCAGCCGGTGGAGTCTTAACAGTAGGGTCCCAAAGGGGTCTGTTTCAGAACTTCTTGTTTACTATCTTCAACAATGATCTGGAGCTGGCACTTACAACGACAATGGCAAATTTGCTGATGATCATCTTAGGCAGCCCCCCGGAGTCGAGGGTGACTTGCTTTCACACTAAAATGAGTTCGAAGGTGAATGATGAGACCAATGTGGGATCTACAGTCTCTGTCACAGGTGGGGCAGATGGTGGGTGGGGTGCTTGATTTGTCGTACGCTCCTTCCGCTGTTTGTACTTGGCTTCCGCGTGCTCCCGGTGAAGAGACTCGAAGTGTTCAGCGTGCTTCTCCTCCACTTTGAGCGGTCTTGGGCCAGGGATTCCCAAGAGGCTTTGAGGGTGTCCTTTGAAGCATTTTCTCTGCCCTCCTGGGACTAGCCTGCCGTGATGTAGCTCGGATTAGAGCACTTGTTTTGGGAGTCTAGTATCAGGCATACGGATAATGTGGCCGAATAACCAAACTAATGAAGCTGGTGGACCCCAAAGATGAACAGGATAAGCTACAGGAGGATTTGACTACACTTGGGAATTGGGCAAATTAAATTAAATGCAGCAAAATGCAAAGTGCTTCACATGGGGATTAAATATCCCAAGAAGGAACTATTACTTAAATGGAAATTAAATAATGACCAGAAAATTGCTGTCGGAGGCTTCCAAATTTTTTTCACGAAAGTACCTGCTGGTCCCGGAGAAACATATACTTGCAGTCCAGGGTCTAGTTGCACAGTGCAACATAGGGGCTCACACATCCCAGGAATGTAAAACGCAACTTGGGATCACATGTGCCTGGACCACCAATGAACATGGAGTATTCTCATTGATGATAATAGTGAGCTCCATTTGTACAAGTTTCCATTACCATCAATGGGAATAACCCCCCCCGCCAAAACACAAAATACAACACAATCAATTTAAATAAAACACCTCACATATTTAAAATTAATTGAAGTTGAATTTGGGGGAAAAATAATTCAGAATTAAAAAAATCTATTTTCCCATAGGGTTTAAAAATAAACTTATCTCAATGGACAGGGTTTTTAATATAAAAATTAGTGATAAAATTAAATTTTGCTAGGTTTTAAAACACTTACACTGGTAAAAGTAGGCTATACTACAGCTTTTACCAGGCATAAGAGCTTGAAGGACATGAGTTAGGCAAATAGCCAAATCTCCCGGGAATGCGGAGGATTTGCCCAAAGACATTGGGGCTGAAATTCAGCTCCCCAATAAAGCCCGTCACTGCCCGTTTGCAGCGGCCATGCGGTGGAGTTGAGAGGCCGCCGATTTCTGGCCGAATGGCCGACGCAAGCTAAATTCAGCTCGGGGGGGTTTTCTGGTGGTCCCCACTTCCGCCCACCGCTGTCGAACGGCCGTGCATGCGTCATCAGTGCGCGCACACCTGAGACCGCCCCACCTCCCGCAAAATTTAGCGAGCAAAATCTTATTGCCGGCGAGCGGTGTCCCCGCCAGCTTTTTCTGCCGGTGCACCTTGTATGTTCTCTCTCTGCCCTGGCTGTGCGGCAGCCATCAAAAGCGAGGGCGCACTGCCACGGCCGCCATTTAATTTTTTATGTCGGCCGGTCTGTTGTGCCCACAGGTTCGGCTGGGCCGCCAACAGGCAGCCTGGCACCCCGTCTTGGGTGCCAGGCCACTGGCCTGGACGAAATGCTCCCCTGGTGGCCCAGTGGCCGATCGTCAATAATGGCTGATTTTCTCCCCCATGACGGAGGCGAGATACGTGGCGACGCAAAGGCGCGATGACACCACCACCGCTCCGCCGCTGAGTGACCGCGGCAGAGAATCCGTCCCGCCTCCACTTCCATCCCTCACCAGCACTTACCGCCGCACTTCAGCCCCCCTTCATGGCCAACTTCCTGGCCGATTCAAAAAAAAAAGCCAAAAAGGTGAATTTCGCGAAAGAGGGGACATCTTCCGAAAGGGCGGTAAAAACTTAAAAAGAAAGGTAGGTGCGCCAGCTTTCTGGCGGGACTGAATTTCGACCCCATTTTGACAGATCGCAAATGCCGATTCTTGGCGCGTGCACATCGCGCGCGAAGAACCAGCGTTTGCAAGGCCTCTTCTGGTGCGTGCGCACATGGTACGCACCCAGCTTATAAACGAAAGAGAGAACTTGCATTTATGTAGTGCCTTTCACGACCTCAGGAGGTCCTGCAGCCATTGAAATACCTTTGAAGAGTAGTCACTGTTATAATGTGGGAAACATGGCAGCCAACTTGCGCACAGCAAGCTCCCACAAACAGCAATGACCAGATTACTTGTTTTTTTTTATGTTGAGTGAGGGGTAAATATTGGCCAGGACACTGGGGCTAACTCCCCGACTCGCCCTTCTTTGAAAAAGTGCCACGAGATCTTTTACATCCACCTGAGAGGGCGGACGGGCTCTTGGTTTAACATCTCATCTGAAAGACGGCACCTCTGACAGTGCAACGCTCCCTCAGTAATGCACTGGGAGTGTCAGACTGGGTTATGTACTGGAGTGAGATGTGATCCCACAATCTTCTTACTCGAAAGCAAGTGTGCTACCCCTGAGCCACAGCTGACATGTAAAAGTGACAGGGATCTGGGGGGGACGGTGGGGACTGACAATTTGAAGCTCTGGCAACAATGCTTGGCAGCTGTGAGTAAAGAAAGTCAGAGGCTGGGATGTATTAAAAGGTCAATATTGATCTGAAATAGTGAGGCAATCCTAACACTTAAATCATTGGTGCGAGCGTACTTAGAAAACGGTTGTGCTGGCTGTAGTACAAAAGGGAGAGTGCAGCTATTGAAAGGACACAGGAGAGAACAACCGGGATGATTGAGGGGATGGAAGAATTGAATCATAAGGAGCGGTTATATAAATTGGGCACATTTTCACTGGTAAAGAAAAGGTTGAGAGAGGCTGTTTTTAGGATTCTATAGGGATTCTGAACCGAGAACCTGAACATGACAAAAGCAAAGCACTGCGGATGCTGGAAATCTGAAATAAAAACAGAAAATATCGGGAACACTCAGCGGGTCATAGAATCATAGAAACTTACAGCACGGAAGGGGGCCATTTCGGTCCATCATGTCCGTACCAGCCAACAAAGAGCTATCCAGCCTAATCCCACTTTCCAACCCTTGGTCCGTAGCCCTGTAGCTTATGGCACTTCAAGTGTGATGAGGGTTTTTGCCTCTTCCACCCTTTCAGGCAGTGAGTTTCCAGACCCCCACCATCCTCTGGGTGAAAAAATATCCCCTCATTTCCCCTCTAAACCTCCGACCAGCTACTTTAAATCTATGCCCCCTGGTTGTTGACCCCTCTGCTAAGGAAAACAGGTCCTTCCTATCCAGTCCCCTCATAATTTTATATACCTCAATCAGGTCTCCCCTCAGTCTCCCCTGTTCCAAAGAAAACAACCACAGCCTATCCAATCTTTCCTTGTAGCTAAAATTCTCCAGTAGAGGCAACATCCTCGTAAATCTCCTCCGTACCCTCTCGAGTGCAATCATATCTTTCCTGTAATGTGGTGACCAGAACTGCACGCAGTACTCTAGCTAGGCCGAACTAGTGTTTTATACAGTTCAAGCATAACCTCCCTGCTCTTGTATTCTATGCCTCGGCTAATGAAGGAAAGTATTCCGTATGCCTTCTTAACCACCTTATCTACCTGGCCTGCTACCTTCGGGGATCTGTGGATCTGCACTCCAAGGTCCCTTTGTTCCTCTACCCTTCTCAGTGTCATACCATTTAATGTGTATTCCCTTTCCTTGCTAGTTCCCCAAAAGCATTAACTCACAATTATCCGGATTAAATTCCATTTGCCACTGTTCTGCCCACCTGACCAGTTCATTGATATCCTCCTGCAGTCTACAACTTTCCTCTTCATTATCAACCACATAGCCAATTTTTGTATCATCTGCAAACTTCTTAATCATACCCCCTACATTCAAGTCTAAATCATTGATATTTACCACTGAGCCCTGCGGATTCCCACTAGAAACAGCCTTCCAGTCACACAAACACCCATCAACCATTACCTTTTGCTTCCTGCCTTGGAGCCAATTTTGGATCCAATTTGCCACTTTGCCTTGGTCCCCATGGGCTTTTACTTTCGTGACGTCTGCCATGTGGGACTTTTTTAAAAGCTTTGCTAAAATCTATATACACTACATCATATGCTTTGCCTTAATCGACCCTCCATGTTACCTCCTCGAAAAATTCAATCAAGTTAGTCAGACACGACCTTCCTTTAACAAATCCATGCTTACAGTCCTTGATTAATCCGTTTCTTTCTAAATGAAGATTTATCCTGTCCCTCAGAATTTTTTCCAATAATTTTCCCACCACCAAGGTTAGGCTGACTGGCCTGCAATTACTCTGTCTATTCCTTTCTCCATTTTTAAACAAAGGTGCATTTGCAGTCTTCCAGTCCTCCGGCACAACACTTGTAGACAGAGAGGATTGTAAAATGATGGTCAGAGCCTCTGCTATTTCCTCTTTTGCTTCTGTTAACAGCCTGGGACACATTTCATCTGGGCCTGAGAATTTATCCACTTTCAAAGCTGCTAAGCACCTTAATACTTCCTCTCCATCTATGTTTATTTCATCTAATATTTCACACACCTCCCTAATTGCAATGTCTGCAATGTCCCTCTCTTTTGTGAAAACAGACGCAAGTATTCATTAAGAACTATACTCATGTTTTCTGCCTCCACACAGATTACCTTTATGGCCTCCAGTAGACCCTACTGTTTCTTTAGTTATCCTTTTGCTCTTAATGTATTTAGGCCAAGCATCTATGGAGGGAGATGATAAAGATAAAAGGAGATGGCAATGGGACAAGTTAAGGAACAAAAGATGAGTCTAGATAGTGTGTAATTGGAAATGGCAGAATCATCAACAGATGCGATGGAAAAGAGAGAAAAAGAGAAAAAAAAGAAAAAAAAATAAGGACAGAGGTTATGGTCTGAAATTAATGAATGCGATTTTGAGTCCAGAAGGCTGTAAAGTGCCTAAAGGTGTTGTTCCTCGAGCTTACGTTGAGCTTCATTGGAACAGTGCAGGAGGCCGAGGACAGAGAGGTCAGAGTGGGAGTGGAACGCAGAATTAAAGTGACAGGCGACCGGAAGCTCGGAGTCACGCTTACGGAGAACACATCGAGCTGTTTCACCTTGTCCAGAATTTGTAGAACCAGTGAACAAGGCCTGTGCTTGAAGGGGGATAAATTCAAAACTAATCTGTGGAAACATTGACCTTGATATTTGTGGGGAGGGTGCGGGCGAAGCCGGGGACATGCAAGTCTTGCCGAACATAACGGCAGGACCTCGTTATCATTTTGTCCCATTTACCGACCAGCAGCTGGACAAGCTGACAAGCTGGTCGACAGGTGCAATAGGACATAAGAACATAAGAAATAGGAACAGCAGTAGGCCATACAGCCCCTCGAGCCTGCTCCGCCATTTAATATGATCATGGCTAGTGTGATCGTGGACTCAGCTCCACTTCCCTGCCCGCTCCCCAAAACCCCTTATCCCCTCATCGTTTAATAAACTGTCTATTTCTGTCTTAAATTTATTCAATGTCCCAGCCTCCACAGCTCTCTGAGGCAGCGAATTCCACAGATTTACAACCCTCTGAGAGAAGAAATTTCTCCTCATCTCTCTTTTAAATGGGCGGCCCCTTATTCTAAGATCATGCCCCCTAGTTCTAGTCTCCCCCATCAGTGGAAACATCCTCTCTGCATCCACCTTGTCAAGCCCCCTCATAATCTTATACGTTTCGATAAGATCACCTCTCATTCTTCTGAATTTCAATGAGTAGAGGCCCAACCTACTCAACCTTTCCTCATAAGTCAACCTCCTCATCTCCGGAATCAACCGAGTGAACCTTCTCTGAACTGTCTCCAAAGCAAGTATATCCTTTCGTTAATATGGAAACCAAAACTGCACGCAGTATTCCAGGTGTGGCCTCACCAGTACCTTATATAGCTGCAGTAAGACTTTCCTGCTTTTATACTCCATCCCCTTTGCAATAAAGGCCAAGATATCATTGGCCTTCCTGATCACTTACAGTACCTGCATACTATCCTTTTGTGTTTCATGCACAAGTACCTCCAGGTCCCGCTGTACTGCGGCACTTTGCAATCTTTCTCCATTTAAATAATAACTTGCTCTTTGATTTTTTTCTGCCAAACTGCATGACTTCACACTTTCCAACATTATACTCCATCTGCCAAATTTTTGCCCACTCACTTAGCCTGTCTATGTCCTTTTGCTGATTTCTTGTGCCCTCCTCACACATTGCTTTTCCTGTCATCTTTGTATCGTCAGCAAACTTGGCTACGTTACACTCAGTCCCTTCTTCCAAGTCGTTAATATAGATTGTAAATAGTTGGGGTCCCAGTACTGATCCCTGGTTGCCAATCAGAGAATGAAGCATTTATCCCGACACTCTGTTCTCTGTTAGTTAGCCGATCCTCTATCCATGCTAATATATTACCCCCACCCCGTGAACTTTTATCTTGTGCAGTAACCTTTTATGTGTCAAATGCCTTGTGGAAATCCAAATACATCACATCCACTGGTTCCCCTTTATCCACCTTATTCGTTACATCAGCTGCAGGAGCTCAAAGCTGGGGACCTTTGGGGTTGGTCTCTGGTGATTGGGCGGTGGGGGTGAGGGGGGAGCGGGGAGGGGGGGGGGAGAAGATTGGTCATCGCAGGTGGGAGAGAGAGAGGCCGGGATATGGAGTGGGGAAGAGAGACTGGCAATCAGGAGGTGGGGAGGCCCAAGACCTGGGGGCCAAGGGTAGCTCTCCAGCCCCACAAGAAGTGTTGAAAGAGGCACTTACCGGAGCCGGCATGCCCCGCCTCCCTTTGACTGCCGGGTTTCCCGCCCCCTGGGAAACCTGCGCAGCAGCAGTGAATTTATAAATCGGGGCTCCATAATTGCTCTGTGGAAGCTCGATTTAAATATACTGATGAAGCCTCTCCTCGGTGGGACACTCGCACACCGCGATATCCGTCGCGAGAAAAAATGTCATTGGCCGCGTGCGCAAAGTGTTGGCGATGTGCACCCTGCATTTAAATCTTTAAAACGTTTAATGCTTTTATACAAATGTAATTCTTTGTAATGTTTCCTACATCTGGTCATGCATCACTTTGCTGTTTGTGGGACCTTGCTGTGCGCTAATTCGGTGCCGCATTTCCTTCATTCCAACAGTGACTAAACAAAGTACTTCATTGTCTGTAAAGCACTTTGAGATGTCACGAGGTCATGAAAGGAGCTGTGGAAATACAAACCCTTCTTTTTTTCTCCTTTAACCCCCTTGACTCTCTCCCGCCCGTCACTTTAATATCGAGGCCATTATTTCAGTGAGCAAGAGGTCAATCTATGGAGCAGGCTCACTCGGGAGACAATGGAAGCAGTTAGTATCGATTCATTCAAATGCAAATTAGATAGATTTCATTCAGAATATAATATTTTGCGGTACAGTATATGAGTCATTTGAGACATGACGTGTGGTGAGTATAATGTGCTGCGGAGACACAGGTCACTTTCGACTTATGGCTCCCAAAGCTGTCCACCATTGGGGCTTTCCTTACCTCATGTCTGGTTCTGTTGCAGACTAATCAATAGAGATTGATTTCTGTGATTAGTCAATAATGCCATTATCATTGTATTATGCAAGCAACAGGATGGTAGGAGGCGAACAAGTTAGACTTTGATCTATTTTTGATTAGCGATTCCCATCTGCTCTATAAAAGCAAATAGAGGAGTGTTATAGAAACATTATAACTGTTCCTCTGCTGATATAGGTTCTGTCTTTTCTGCTTCTTTGTCTCACTCATCTCTTTCCTTGCCCTGAATATCTCAGTGATTTCACTAATCCAAAACACAACTCTTCCATGTTTTTAAAGAAAAAAGAAAGACTTGCATTTATATAGCGTCTTTCATGACCACTGGACTTCTCAAAGCGCTTTACAGCCAATTAAGTACTTTTTGGAGTGTTGTCACTGTTGTAATGTAGGAAACGCGGCAGCCAATTTGCGCACAGCAAGCTCCCACAAACAGCAATGTGACCATGACCAGATAATCTGCTTTTGTGATGTTGATTGAGGGATAAATATCAGCCAGGACACCGGAGATAACTCCCTTGCTGTTCTTTGAAATAGTGCCATGGGATCTTTAACGTCCACCTGAGAGAGCAGACGGGGCCTCGGTTTAACTGCTCATCCGAAAGGTGGCACCTCGACAGCCTAGGTTTATGTTCTCAAGTCCTTGGTGTGGGACTTGAACCCACAACCTTCTGACTCGAAGGCAAGAGAGAGCTGCCCACTGAGCCACAGCTGGCACTGTTGCCAATGTTGCTCCATCTCCCTCTCCGGAACTCGCTGATCCTGGCTGGAGTAGGCGGCGTCAGCTCTGTCAGCGTCAGTCGCCTGATGATAACTCCCCCAGATGGTTATTCTTCAGGCTCGAGTCCAACAGTGAGCATCCCCTGATGTCCACCCAAGGCAGGTTTCAGCAGGAGTCACTGGATAGCAATCAGAGTTGGGACCGCTGGTTGATTTTTTTTTGCTAACAGCAAGTGCTTCCCTAGCTAAGAATAGTTGCATCGCGTTACATTGAGTCTACAGCTCGGAAGCAGACCTTTCGGCCCAACAGCTCCATGCTGGTGTTTATGCTCCACACGAGCCTCCTCCAACCCTTGTTCATCTAACCCCATCGTCGTGTGTGTTATTGCAAAGCATGTGATACCAAGCTTGGAGACACATGTACCCAGTGGGAAAGCTGAGAAGTATATGCATAATGAGCAGTCTGCCTTCAGAATGGAACCACAACTTGATCTAGCTGGCTAACGAGCTCCTCAGCCCGACCCATAACGAGCTCCTCAGCCTGACCCATGTTCTTCTAACAGTGGTATGCGTCACGGTGGTGTGGCATGAGGTTCTGTATTCCAGTACGAGTTCCGTGCAGCAGAGCAGATCTTCAGTTGTCCTGGTTCAACCCTTGCCTCTGGATAAAGGCCTAGCTCTGTCGAGCCCGTGTGGTGGCTGGTATGTAACAGTCACCACACGTTAAAAAAATCCACGCACAGGCATCTTCCACCTCCTCAATTGGAGTTCAGGACTGGAACATCGGGTCCTTCATTGAAACATCTGTGAACTCTTGTGGAAGCGAGTCATCCTCGTTCGAGGGACCGCCTATGATGATGATGATGATCCTTCTATTCCTTCCTCCTTCATGTGCTTACCCAGCTTCAACTTGAATGCCATTGTGCTATTTGCCTCAACCACTCCTTGTGGTCGTGCTATCTCAGCACAGACCAGGGATGGAACCTGGAGCGTCCCAGCTCTGCAAGGGTGTTCCCAGTAATGTAGGATCGTAAGATGAAGCAGTAACAATAATGCTGACTGTGATTATAATCAACTTTACTTTCAGAAGATCAGCCTCTGCTTACAAACTCCATCTTGCAGACTCAGGACGCTACATACTGATTAATTGCAACATCAACATAGCAATTAGGAGTGTGAAGGGAACATGTTTAAATTACATATTCAAAAACGGATAATTATTACACCGTTCAACTGAGTCATGCAATTAACTTACTGTTGCCATTATCAACACACGACTGTTTATATAACATTACTTTTTTCGCTATTTTACCGAAGTTGTGATTCTGTTTGAAAGAAGCCTGGGTTAAAGTAATGGGCAGAGGAAAGTCATGCTCGCCCTTTGATTATAACTGAAGGCGCACCTGATGTGGGAATGCCTGATTTATACGGTCAATGGGTACCATTTTTAAAATTAATTCCCAGGATGTGCACATCGCTGGCAAGGCCGGCATTTATTGCCCATCCCTAATTGCCCTTGAGAAGGTGGTGGTGAGCCACCTTCTTGAACTGCTGCAGTCCGTGTGGTGAAGATACCCGCCACAGTGCTGTTTGGAATTTTGACCAAGCAGCCATGAAGGAACGGTGATATATTTCCAAGTCAGGATGATGTGTGACTGGGGGTGGCGGGTTGGGGGGGGGAACGTGGGGGTGGTGGTATTCCCATGCGCCTGCTGCCCTTGTCCTTCCAGATGGTAAAGGTCACGGGTTTGGGAGGTGCTGCCGAAGAAGCCTTGGCGAGTTGCTGCAGTGCATCTTGTAGATGGTGCACAGTCTAAGCCTGAAATGGAAAGTAGCTCTGTTCCACAGCACCGTTTGATGAGCAGGAAGAGAAAAAAAATCCTGATGCTATTAGAAAAAAGGAGAACTGAAAGCCTAATGGACATCTGTTTTCAGTGTTTGCTATGTGGCTGAATCCCATTAGAAAAGGGTTTATTCATTTAGTAAGCTCAGTTACACAAAATTAAGCAGCAAACTAGATTAGACAACTGTGAATGGAGTTTTTGATGCAGACTTGAATGTGAAGGTTAATTGTCAGTTAGTTCCTGTTCAGTGTCCTCTTCACTTTCACTGGCAGTCGAAACACATTTCTCAGAAGATCTCTGTAGCGTCTTCGAAACATAGAAGCTACAGTAAAGGAGTAGATCATTGGGTCTGTCACACCAGTATTGTTGCTAGCACTTTAGCACTTCAACCTGAGCCATCTATTCTCTTCCCAGTTCCCCATATTCTTTCTTATCAAGTACTTATCTCATTTCTGTTTGAAGGATGTTATAGCCTCGAACTCAATAGCCACTTGTAAAACATATTAAAACATTCTACGTTCTGTTTGAACATATTTCATCTCATTGCCCCCTCTGTTCGTCTAATGATAATCTGTCCCTTGTGATCAATTGACCAAATGTTAAAAACAATCTTTCCTTGTTTTTCCACTCGGGCCTTTCATCAATTCGAAACACCTAGAACATCTCCCCCTTTTAATCGTCTCTGTACCAGCAAAAAGATTCTCAAGTACTGGAGCCTTTCTTCATAACAATCAGTCTCTTATTCCTGATATGCTTCTAGTGAATTTTCCTGCAAAGTTTCCATGGTGCTAATATCTATCTCATAACAGGAGGCCCACAATTAATGTTAAACTCCAAACGTAGCCAAGTAAAAGTCTAATGCAAATTCAATATCGCTTCCTTGCTCCACCATTTTCATCGCTCCACCATTGGCGGCTGTAACTTTAGCCGCCTAGTTCCTGAGCTCATGAATTCCCGCCCTAAAGCTCCCCGCCTCACTACCTCTCACTCCTCCTTGAAGACACTCCTTAACACCTACCTCTTTTTGACCAAGCTTTTGGTCACATATCCTAATATGTCCTCGTGGCTCACATTTAGTTTGATAACACTCCAGTGAAGTGCCTTGGAACATATTAATACGTTGAGGCATTGTATAAAGGCAAGTTGTTGCTTTTATTAAGGGAATCAAGGGATTTGGGGATAGTGCAGGAAAGTAAAGTTGAGTTATGAGGAAAAACTGAGCAGGTTGGGCCGATACTAAGGAGGACACAAACAACCTTCCGGATATAAAAGGGGTCAGAGGGTCTAGTAAGGAGGAGGAACTGAGGGAAATCTTTATTAGTCGGGAAATTGTGTTGGGGAAATTGATGGGATTGAAGGCCGATAAATCCCCAGGGCCTGATGGACTGCATCCCAGAGTACTTAAGGAGGTGGCCTTGGAAATAGCGGATGCATTGACAGTCATTTTCCAACATTCCATTGACTCTGGATCAGTTCCTATCGAGTGGAGGATAGCCAATGTAACCCCACTTTTTAAAAAAGAGGGAGAGAGAAAACAGGGAATTATAGACCGGTCAGCCTGACCTCAGTAGTGGGTAAAATGATGGAATCAATTATTAAGGATGTCATAGCAGCGCATTTGGAAAATGGTGACATGATAGGTCCAAGTCAGCATGGATTTGTGAAAGGGAAATCATGCTTGACAAATCTTCTGGAATTTTTTGAGGATGTTTCCAGTAGAGTGGACAAGGGAGAACCAGTCGATGTGGTATATTTGGACTTTCAGAAGGCTTTCGACAAGGTCCCACACAAGAGATTAATGTGCAAAGTTAAAGCACATGGGATTGGGGGTAGTGTGCTGACGTGGATTGAGAACTGGTTGTCAGACAGGAAGCAAAGAGTAGGAGTAAATGGGTACTTTTCAGAATGGCAGGCAGTGACTAGTGGGGTACCGCAAGGTTCTGTGCTGGGGCCCCAGCTGTTTACATTGTACATTAATGATTTAGACGAGGGGATTAAATGTAGTATCTCCAAATTTGCGGATGACACTAAGTTGGGTGGCAGTGTGAGCTGCGAGGAGGATGCTATGAGGCTGCAGAGTGATTTGGATAGGTTAGGTGAGTGGGCAAATGCATGGCAGATGAAGTATAATGTGGATAAATGTGAGGTTATCCACTTTGGTGGTAAAAACAGAGAGACAGACTATTATCTGAATGGTGACAGATTAGGAAAAGGGAAGGTGCAACGAGATCTGGGTGTCATGGTACATCAGTCATTAAAGGTTGGCATGGGTACAGCAGGCGGTTAAGAAAGCAAATGGCATGTTGGCCTTCATAGCGAGGGGATTTGAGTACAGGGGCAGGGAGGTGTTGCTACAGTTGTACAGGGCCTTGGTGAGGCCACACCTGGAGTATTGTGTACAGTTTTGGTCTCCTAACTTGAGGAAGGACATTCTTGCTATTGAGGGAGTGCAGTGAAGATTCACCAGACTGATTCCTGGGATGGTGGAACTGACCTATCAAGAAAGACTGGATCAACTGGGCTTGTATTCACTGGAGTTCAGAAGAATGAGAGGGAACCTCATAGAAACGTTTAAAATTCTGACGGGTTTAGACAGGTTAGATGCAGGAAGAATGTTCCCAATGTTGGGGAAGTCCAGAACCAGGGGTTCTAAGGATAAGGGGTAAGCCATTTAGGACCGAGATGAGGAGAAACTTCTACACCCAGAGAGTGGTGAACCTGTGGAATTCTCTACCACAGAAAGTAGTTGAGGCCAATTCACTAAATATATTCAAAAGGGAGTTAGATGAAGTCCTTATTACTCGGGGGATCAAGGGGTATGGCGAGAAAGCAGGAAGGGGGTACTGAAGTTTCATGTTCAGCCATGAACTCATTGAATGGCGGTGCAGGCTAGAAGGGCTGAATGGCGTGCTCCTGCACCTATTTTCTATGTTTCTATACTCATTGGAGTTTAGAAGAATGAGAGGTGATCTTATTGAAACCTATAAGATGCTGAGGGGGTTTGACAAGGTAGTTGCAAAGAGAATTTTTCCACTCATGGGAGAATCTAGAATGAGGGGGCATAGTTTAAAAATAAGGGGCCCATTTAGAACTGAGATCAGGTGAAATTGAGGGTTGTAAATCTGGGGAATTTTTTGTCCCAAAGAGCTGTGGAGGTTGGGTCATTGAATATATTTAAGGTGAAGATAGACAGATTTTTGAATGATAAGCGAGTAAAGGGTTATTGGGAGCGGGCAGGGAAGTGGAACTGAGCCCAAGATCTGAGCAGAGAGTCGGGATAAATGGGTCCTTTTCGGGTTGGAAATCAGTGGTTAGTGGTGTGCCACAGGGATCGGTGCTGGGACCACAACTGTTTACAATATACATAGAAGACCTGGAAGAGGGGACAGAGTGTAGTGCAACAAAATTTGCAGATGACACAAAGATTCATGGGAAAGCGGGTTGTGTAGAGGACACAGAGAGGCTGCAAAGAGATTAGATAGGTTAAGCGAATGGGCTAAGGTTTGGCAGATGGAATACAATGTCAGAAAATGTGAGGTCATCCACCTTGGGAAAAAAAACAGTAAAAGGGAATATTATTTGAATGGGGAGAAATTACAACATGCTGCGGTGCAGAGGGACCTGGGGGTCCTTGTGCATGAATCCCAAAAAGTTTGTTTGCAGGTGCAGCAGGTAATCAGGAAGGCGAATGGAATGTTGGCCTTCATTGCGAGAGGGATGGAGTACAAAAACAGGGAGGTCCTGCTGCAACTGTACAGGGTATTGATGAGGCCGCACCTGGAGTACTGTGTGCAGTTTTGGTCACCTTACTTAAGGAAGGATATACTAGCCTTGGAGGGGGTACAGAGATGATTTACTAGGCTGATTCCGGAGATGAGGGGGTTACCTTATGATGATAGATTGAGTAGACTGGGTCTTTACTCGTTGGAGTTCAGAAGGATGAGGGGTGATCTGAGAGAAACATTTAAAATAATGAAAGGGATAGACAAGATAGAGGCAGAGAGGTTGTTTCCACTGGTCGGGGAGACTAGAACTAGGGGGCACAGCCTCAAAATACGGGGGAGCCAATTTAAAACTGAGTTGAGAAGGAATTTCTTCCCCCAGAGGGTTGTGAATCTGTGGAATTCTCTGCCCAAGGAAGCAGTTGAGGCTAGCTCATTGAATGTTTTCAAGTCACAGATAGATCGATTGTTAACCAATAAGGGAATTAAGGGTTATGGGGAGTGGGCGGGTAAGTGGAGCTGAGTCCACGGCCAGATCAGCCATGATCTTGTTGAATGTCGGAGCAGGCTCGAGGGGCTAGATGGCCTACTCCTGTTCCTAATTCTTATGTTCTTATGTTCTTATGTTCAGATCAGCCATGATCTTATTGAATGGTGGAGCAGGCTCGAGGGGCCAAATGGCCTACTCCTGCTCCTATTTCTTATGTTCTTTTACATTTAATGCCTCTCAATTCCATTGCCATTTTATCATGCATGGCAACCTTTTAAGGTGATGGTTACTTTTCTAAGGACAGTTGACAGCTTGTTAGTGTATCATGAGAATCAATCAGTTTGCTTTCACTGACATTGGAGGTTGCCAGGATCACTTGATCTGGGAAGCTGGGATGAAAATTTCTTGCCACTAGATAGGCTCCAATGACACCCTTCCAACCTCTCAGATATTACTTTCTCTCTTTGTCTGCTGTGCTTCAGGGTGACTTGGACAGGTTAGGTGAGTGGGCGAATGCTTGGCAGATGCAGTATAATGTGGATAAATGTGAGGTTATCCACTTTGGTGGCAAAAACAGGAAGGCAGAATATTATCTGAATGGTGACAGATTAGGAAAAGGGGAGGTGCAATGAGACCTGGGTGTCATGGTACATTAGTCATTGAAAGTTGGCATGCAGGTACAGCAGGCGGTGAAGAAGGCAAATGGTATGCCGGCCTTCACAGCGAGAGGATTTGAGTTTCGGAGCAGGGAGGTATTATTGGAGTTGTACAGGGCCTTGGTGAGGCCACACCTGGAGTATTGTGTACAGTTTTGGTCTCCTAATCTGAGGAAGGACATTCTTGCTATTGAGGGAGTGCAACGAAGGTTCACCAGACTGATTTCCGGGATGTCAGGACTGACATATGAAGAAAGATTGGATTGACTAGGCTTATATTCACTGGAATTTAGAAGAATGAGAGGGGATCTCATAGAAACATATAAAATTCTGACAGGATTGGACAGGTTAGATGCAAGAAGAATGTTCCCGATGTTGGGGAAGTCCAGAACCAGGGGACATCATCTAAGGATAAGGGGTAAGCCACTTAAGACTGAGATGAGGAGAAACTTCTTCACTCAGAGAATTGTGAACCTGTGGAATTCTGTACCACAGAAAGTTGTTGAGGCCGGTTCGTTAGATATATTCAAAAGGGAGTTTGATATGGTCCTTACAGCTAAAGGGATCAATGGGTATGGAGAGAAAGCAGGAATGGGGTACTGAAGTTGCATGATCAGCCATGATCATATTGAATGGTGGTGCAGGCTCGAAGGGCCGAATGGCCTACTCCTGCACCTATTTTCTATGTTTGAATGATTCTAAAGCTGAAACATACAATCATACAACACAGAAGGAGGCCATTGTAAGAGCTATCCATTTAGTCCCACTCCCCTTGTCTTTCCACATAGTCCTGAAAATTGTTCATTTTCAAGTATATATCCAATTCCCCTTTGAAAGATATTAATTGAATCTGCTTCCAGCACCCACTTCAGGCAGTGCTTTCCAGATCATAACAACTTGCTGCGTAAAATAAATTCTCCTCATCCCCTGATTCTTTTGCCAATGATCTTAAATCTGTGTCCACCAGTTACCGACCCTCCTGCCAGTGGAAACAGTTTATCTCTATCTATCTGCTCTGAGGGGAACAATCCCAGCTTCTCCTGTCTCTCACATAACTGAAGTCCCTCATCCCTGGTACCATTTCAGTAAATCTCCTCTGCACCCTCTCCAAGGCCTTGACATCCTTCCTAAAGTGCGGTGCCCAGAATTTAGGCAGAAACAATTAAAATTACCTGTTCATTTGCAAGAGTTCCAGTTTAACATGTGTTTATTTAACACTTGTCCCCAAAGACCCTATGTATAACAAATAACCTACTTAAAATCAGGCTCCAACAACTTTTTATTTTCCTTTGATAGCAACATTCTAGGGCATAAGAACATAAGAAATAGGAACAGGAGTGGGCCATACGACCCCTCGAGCCTGCACCGTCATTCAATAAGATCATGGCTGATCTGATCGCTCCCCATAACCCCTGATCCCCTTGTCGTTTAAGAAACTGTCTATTTCTGTCTTAAATTTATTCAATGTCCCAGCTTCCACAGCTCTCTGAGGCAGCGAATTCCACAGATTTACAACCCTCTGAGAGTAGAAATTTCTCCTTATATCAGTTTTAATGGGCGGCCCCTTATTCTAGGATCATGCCCTCTAGTTCTAGTCTCCCCCATCAGTGGAAACATCCTCTCGGCATCCACATTGTCAAGCCCCCTCATCATCTTATACGTTTCAATAAGATCACCTCTCATTCTTCTGAGTTCCAATGAGTAGAGGCCCAACTTAATCATCCTTTCCTCATAAGTCAACCCCCTCATCCTCGGAATCAACCTAGTGAACCTTCTCTGAACTGCCTCCAAAGCAAGTATATCCTTTCGTAAATATGGAAACCAAAACTGCACGCATTATTCCAGGTCTGGCCTCACCAATACCTTATATAGCTGTAGCAAGACTTCCCTACTTTTATATTCCATCCACTTTGAAATAAAGGCCAAGATACCATTGGCCTTCCTGATCACTTGCTACATACTATCTTTTTGCGTTTCATGCACAAATACCCCCAGGTCCCGCTGGGGCACTTTGCAATCTTTCTCCATTTAAATAATGACTTGCTCTTTGATTTTTTCTGCCAAAGTGAAGGACCTCACACTTTCCAGCATTATACGCGTAGGTTGGGCCTCAACTCATTGGAATTCAGAAGAATGAGAGGCGATCTTATCGAAACGTATAAGATTATGAGAGGGCTTGACAAGGTGGATGCAGAGAGAATGTTTCCACTGATGGGGGAGACTAGAACTAGAGGGCATGATCTTAGAATAAGGGGCCGCCCATTTAAAACAGAGATGAGGAGAAATTTCTTCTCTGGGGATTGTAAATCTGTGGACTTCGTTACCTCAGAGAGCTATGGAAGCTGGGACATTGAATAAATAGACATTAAGACAGAAATAGACAGTTTCTTAAATGATAAGGGGTTATGGGAAGGTGGAGCTGAGTCCATGATCAGATCAGCCATGATCTTAGTGAATGACGGAGCAGGCTTGAGGGACCGTATGGCCCACTCCTGTTCCTATTTCTTATGTTCTTATGTAATACCCTGTATAGCTGTAGCAAGACTTTCCTGATTTATACTCCTTCCCCATTGCAATAAAGGCCAAGATTCCATTGTAGATGGTTTTCTCGGGCGTACCGAAAACACACCTCCTATTACTACAAGTTCTGGACGATGAGGATTATATGGACAGATCAGATTCGGACACACTTATTTCGGACTCAACCATATAAGATTAACAACACCACTCATAAACAGTGCAAAACAGGACAAGCCTGGCTTATCCAATAATCCTGCCATGCTAAGTTGCCACAGCTTAATAAAAGAATCCTCCCGTGAAACAAACTAACACAGGACCCCCCCAGCACTAAAACCCTTGAGTTAGGTTGGGACTTACAATCACTCTCTCACACAGCTAAGTGGCCTTGCGAATGTATAGGCGCAGGCAACATGCTCACTCTGATTGCCCGTTGTCTTGCTTGCAGAGTCTTCCTGTACGTCTATCTCCTGGTACCGTACCGCCAACGCAGTATCCAAGTTCCAGTTTGAGTCGAGGTCCGTTGCTAAGGATTGAAGAGCAGCGCTCAGCTTCTGTCGGTGTTTCGTTGAAAGGAAGAGAGCTTCGAACTTGAGCTTGAACTTGAGCTTGCCGGAACTTCCGCTTGAGCTTTTTCCTGAGATGGAGCTTGTTGTAAAGCGGCTCCTTATATTCTAAAAACCCATTGCCTTTCCTCCCGCCAATACTGACCGATGCAGTGACTCAGGTGATCTGTCTGGATCTCCACCCCCACCTGTGGCCTGGATTGGTTCCTTAGCCTTTGAAAATTATACTTTGTTTTCCCGCTCCCAGGCCTTACATCTGGAGAGACAATGCGTGCTGATTACTGGATGGCTGTCATTTCCTGAGTTGATGGCCCCCATTTAGCAGGTAATGGCTTTCGATCTCAAACCGATCTTGCTTAACAGACTTATTTCCTGGAAAACAATGGTTCAGCCATTTCCTGCCTTGCACCAGTTTCGGTTGGGACTGAGTCGTGACTGTGCTTTAATAATGCGAGGGCATAGTGTCTCTAAGTCACCTCTCGGGGTATTGTTCCAGGTAATCAAGTACTTTGGTTCGGTATTCACAAAGGAGGACACAAACAACCTTCCAGTTATAAAAGGGGTCGGGGGGTCTAGTAAGGAGGAGGAACTGAGGGAAATCCTTATTAGCCAGGATATTGTGTTGGGGAAATTGATGGGATTGAAGGCCAATAAATCCCCAGGGCCTGATGGACTGCATCCCAGAGTACTTAAGGAGGTGGCCTTGGAAATAGTGGATGCATTGACAGTCATTTTCCAACATTCCATTGACTCTGGATCAGTTCCTATAGAGTGGAGGGTAGCCAATGTAACCCCACTTTTTAAAAAAAGAGGGAGAGAGAAAACAGGGAATTATAGACCGGTCAGCCTGACATCGGTAGTGGGTAAAATGATGGAATCAATTATTAAGGATGTCATAGCAGTGCATTTGGAAAGCGGTGACATGATAGGTCCAAGTCAGCATGGATTTGTGAAAGGGAAATCATGCTTGACAAATCTTCTGGAATTTTTGAGGATGTTTCCAGTAGAGTGGATAAGGGAGAACCAGTTGATGTGGTATATTTGAACTTTCAGAAGGCGTTCGACAAGATCCCACACAAGAGATTGATGTGCAAAGTTAGAGCACATGGGATTGGGGGTAGTGTGCTGACGTGGATTGAGAACTGGTTGTCAGACAGGAAGCAAAGAGTAGGAGTAAATGGGTACTTTTTAGAATGGCAGGCAGTGACTAGTGGGGTACCGCAAGGTTCTGTGCTGGGGCCCCAGCTGTTTACACTGTACATTAATGATTTAGATGAGGGGATTAAATGTAGTATCTCCAAATTTGCGGATGACACTAAGTTGGGTGGCAGTGTGAGCTGCGAGGAGGATGCTGTGAGGCTGCAGAGCGACTTGGATAGGTTAGGTGAGTGGGCAAATGCATGGCAGATGAAGTATAATGTGGATAAATGTGAGGTTATCCACTTTGGTGGTAAAAACAGAGAGACAGACTATTATCTGAATGGTGACAGATTAGGAAAAGGGGAGGTGCAAAGAGACCTGGGTGTCATGGTACATCAGTCATTGAAGGTTGGCATGCAGGTGCAGCAGGCGGTTAAGAAAGCAAATGGCATGTTGGCCTTCATAGCAAGGGGATTTGAGTACAGGGGCAGGGAGGTGTTGCTACAGTTGTACAGGGCATTGGTGAGGCCACACCTGGAGTATTGTGTACAGTTTTGGTCTCCTAACCTGAGGAAGGACATTCTTGCTATTGGGGGAGTGCAGCGAAGGTTCACCAGACTGATTCCCGGGATGGCGGGACTGACCTATCAAGAAAGACTGGATCAACTGGGCTTGTATTCACTGGAGTTCAGAAGAATGAGAGGGGACCTCATAGAAACATTTAAAATTCTGACGGGGTTAGACAGGTTAGATGCAGGAAGAATGTTCCCAATGTTGGGGAAGTCCAGAACCAGAGGTCACAGTCTAAGGGTAAGGGGTAAGCCATTTAGGACCGAGATGCGGAGGAACTTCTGCACCCAGAGAGTGGTGAACCTGTGGAATTCTCTACCACAGAAAGTTGTTGAGGCCAATTCACTAAATATATTCAAAAAGGAGTTAGATGAGGTCCTTACTACTAGGGGGATCAAGGGGTATGGCGAGAAAGCAGGAATGGGGTAATGAAGTTGAATGTTCAGCCATGAACTCATTGAATGGCGGTGCAGGCTAGAAGGGCCGAATGGCCTACTCCTGCACCTATTTTCTATGTTTCTAGATGGTGATGACATCAATATGCCTGGGTTCCCTTCCATCCAGCCTATCAGTGTGAAATGGCCGTTTGCATATGAATGCACCTTAGTCAGTGTGGTGGCCCCGACCTGCGAGAGACCATCAGCAGCAGGTCGGGGCCATAAAAGGAGCAGCGAGCAGCGGCCATGGGCAGCGTGGCGGTGTACCACTTCAAGGTACAGCGCGAGCTGGTGCAGGAGGGCGACGGCAGTGAAGAGGTATGTCATCAAGGTCCAGGTCGGTGATTGGAACATGGGCAGGTACAGCAGGAGCGGTGAGGTCGGGGCGCAGGAGCGGGATGTGATCGGGGCCCAGGAGAGGCGTGAGTTCGGGGCCAGAGAGGCGAGGGCCCAGGGGCAGCACGGGCCCAGCCCACACTGCGATGTGTGCGCGCACTAGGTCCGTGCAGCAGAGCTGGTCTCCAGTCGCCTTGGGTAATCATTGCCACTGGACCAAGACCTAGCTCTGTCAAACCCCGTGTGGTGGCTGGTGTGCAACGGCCAACCCCACGTTAAAAAAAATCCACGCACAGGCAACTTCCATCCTTCAAGATGTAGTTCGGGATCTGGAATATTAGGTCCTTCATTAAAACATCTGTGAACTCATCCCTTTTTGGCGTGGAAGCAAGTCATCCTCAATATGAGGGACTGCCTATGATATGATGAGTCAGGTTTGCCTGGTTTAACTCCTGCCAGTCAATCCTATTACCTGAGCCACCTCCACAAGCTTACCAAACAGTACAGTTCTTTCTTGGAGGTTTTGGATTTGAGGATTCAAAGTATTGTTCATAAAAATGGCCAGAATGCTGGTGTTACAGGCCTGTCTGGCTATTGTCTTGTGTTACAGTTTATTTTCTTCAATAAAGTTGCAGCTGCTGTTTTGCAGATAAAGTTGCTGCCTTCTGGCATGGTGAATGCATCAACTTGCTTAAGTTGTCGATTGCAGTCAGTGTGCTTGTGAAATCATTGAGATTTGGAAATAAAATAGGGAGCAGGAATGAAATGCTGATCCATTTTACTTCATTTAAAAAAAAATGATTCACATTCAGAGTTACAGTCAATTTCAAGGGACCAATAAATGTGCCAAGGCAGAGGTCAAAAGTCAAGGTGTGTTGAGAGCATGACCCTTTCAAAAATAAATCTGATACCTTCAGCATTTACACCCTCCCCTGCCATTGGTGATTTCTAAACCACCACTGCTTTCCAACTGTGCATTGAAAGTGATTAAATATTTGGTATACACGCAGTGTAGGAACTGCCAAGCCCCTGTCCCTCTGCACTTTCAGTCTAACTCCTTGTCTTGATGTACCATAGGTCGATACTTGCCTGTTTTTTGAGCTGTCCGCTTTGACTTACCTGCACGCCACCTTTTATAGATTCACAGCGGAGTAATTGGGATAGTTTACGCCTCCCATTAGCACCCCTGGCACGGCATCACTAACGACTCCCGCTAGATTCCACGGGGGTTTGGCAGCGGCGGTAACCGGTAGCTCCCCGCTCCGCTGCGCCAATGACGATGACGTCATCACCGTGCGCAGTGCCCTGTCTTTGCCCCGGAGTGAATATTTGGGAGCATCCTCTGATGCTGCGCCTGGCTTAGTGTTTAATCAGTGGCTGCAGGAGAATTAGTTGCAGACATCACTAGGCCAACAAGACTAACGCAAAGCAGACTGAACCTTCATACATGACTGTATAGAACTATTAAACCTTACCTTCACACTAGAACTGTAGCATTGGTGCAAAGCACTTTCATTTTGCTCCAATATTGAAGTTATAGTCATCACAGAAAACAGAAGTGGGCAGAATAGTGGCAGATGAAGTTTACTGCAGATAGATATAAATTATTACACGTTGGAAAGAAAAAATGGATGCTGAAAAAAGCTGTGCGTGAAGTTGTAAAGGACATGGGAGTCTAGGTAGACTGGAGGCCTAAAATTTCCAACCAATACAGATCAGGAATTAATAAAGCCAACAGAATGCCAGACCTTGTAGACAACACCATCAGAGGAAGCCTGATCAAGCTGTTCAGGGCTGTAGTTAGACCGTATCTTGAACACTGTCCCAGTTCTGGTCACTGAGACAGATGGGAGACATTCAAACGCTGGAGGCAGGGCAGAGAAGAATCACAAAACTGATCCCCAGTCTTAGAGGACTGTTAAGAGAAAAGACTTTAAAAGAAGATGTCTGAGAGGTGATCTTATCAAGGTATGCAAGGTTGTAAATAGGACGGAAAAGATAGATCTGGAAATTTACTGTAAATTAAACTGTGAGGTGAGAATACAGAGCCATGGATTTAAACTATTAAAAGTCAAATTTAAGACTGGTATCAAGAAAGAATGAACTTATATTAATATATTTATATCGTGCCTTTCACAACTTCGGCGTCCCAAAATACTTTGTAGCTAATTAAGCACTTTTTTTCTTAAAGTATAGTCAATTTGCACACAGCAAGGTCCTTCAAAAAGCGATGAGATTATCTGTTTTAGTGATGTTGGTTGAGTAATAAATATTGGCCAGGACACCGGGGAAAACTCCCCTGCTCTTCTTTGAAAGAGTGCCATGAGATCTTTTATATCTGCCTGAGAGGACACACAGTGCCTTGATTTAACGTCTTATCTGAAAGACGGCACCTCTGACAGTGCAGCACTCGACTGGTGTGCCAGCCTGGATTTTTGTGCTGGGTGTCTTTAGAACATAAGAAATAGGAGCAGGAGTAGGCCACACGGTCCCTCGAGCCTGCTCCACCATTCAATACGATTATGGCTGATCCGATCATGGAATCAGGTCCACTTCCCTGCCTGCTCTCCATAACCCCTTATTCCCTTAACGTTTAAGAAACTGTCTATTTCTGTCTTAAGTTTATTCAATGTCCCAGCTTCCACAGTTCTCTGAGGCAACACATTCCACAGATCCACAACCCTCTGAGATAATAAATTTCTCCTCATCTCAGTTTTAAATGGGTGGCCCCTTATTCTAAGATTATACCCTCTAGTTCTAGTCTCCCTCATCAGTGGAAACATCCTCTCTGCATCCACATTGTCAAGCCCCCTCATAATCTTATATGTTTCGATAAGATCACCTCTCATCCTTCTGAATTCCAATGAGTAGAGGCCCAACCTACTCAACATTTCCTCATAAGTCAATCCCCTCATCTCCAGAATCAACCTTGTGAACTTTCTCTGAATGCCTTCAAAGCAAGTATATATTTTCGTAAATATGGAAACCAAAACTGCAGGCAGTATTCCAGGTGTGGCCTCACCAATACCCTGTATAACTGTAGCAAGACTTCCCTGTTTTTATACTCCATCCCCTTTGCAATAAAGGCCAAGATTCCATTGGCCTTCCTGATCACTTGCTGTACCTGCACACTAATCTTTTGTGTTTCATGCACAAGTACCCCCAGGTCCCGCTGTACTGCGGCACTTTGCAATCTTTCTCAATTTAAATAATAACCTGCTCTTTGATTTTTTTTCTGCCAAAGTGCATGACCTCACACTTTCCAATATTATACTCCATCTTCCAAATTTTCACCCACTCACTTAGCCTGTCTGTGGCCTTTTGCAGAATGTTTGTGTCCTCCTCATACGTTGCTTTTCCTCCCATCTTTGTATCATCAGCAAACTTGGCTACGTTACACTCGATCCCTTCCTCCAAGTCGTTAATATAGATTGTAATTAGTTGGGGTCCCAGCGCTGATCCCTGCGGCACCCCACTGGTTACTGATTGCCAACCCGAGAATGAACCATTTATCCCTACTCTCTGTTTTCTGTTCATTAGCTAATAAGTTACCTCCAACCCCGTGAAATTAATCTTGTGCAGTAATCTTTTATGTGGCACCTTGTTAAATGCCTTCTGGAAGTCCAAATACACCACATCCACTGGTTCCCCTTTATCCACCCTGTTGCTTCATCCTCAAAGAATTCTATCAAATTTGTCAAACATGACTTCCCCTTCATAAATCACTGCTGACTCTGCCTGACCGAATTTAGCTTCTCCAAATGTCCTGCTACTGCTTCTTTAATAATGGACTCCAACATCTTCCCAACCACAGATGTTAGGCTAACTGATCTATAGGTTCCTTTTTTAAATAGGGGTGCTACATTTGCAATTTTCCAATCTGCTGAGACCTCCCCAGAATCCAGGGAATTTTGGTGAATTACAACCAATGCATCCGCTATCTTGACCCTAGGATTCAAGCCATCATGTCCAGGGGATTTATCTGCCTTTAGTCCCATTATCTTACTGAGTACCACCTCCTTAGTGATTGTGATTGTGTTACGTTTCTCCCCCCTTATTAGGCCCTTGACTATTCACTGTTAGTGTCCTCTACCGTAAAGACTGATACAAAATCTTTATTCAGAGTTTCTGCCATCTCCATGTTCCCCATTACTAATTCCCCAGTCTCGTCCTCTAAGGGGCCAACATTTACTCGAGCCACTCTTTTCCTTTTTATGTAACTATAGAAACTCTAGCGTGGGATTTGAACCCACAACCAATTGACTCCGAGGCAAGAGTGCTACCCACTGAGCCATGGATGACACCACATACAAAAAATGTCCTTCACACTCAGAGCGCTCAACACAGAATGGAATCCCTGATGATATAGGGGGAAGCAAAAACCATGACGACCTAATTGGATGATGCATTTGGAGGGAGGAGGGATCTTTATGGTAGTTCAAGATGGATCAGCCGAGCTGAGAAATAACTTTGCACTGACAGTACAGTTTTAGCATAAATAAAGTCAAAAATGTACTTGAAGTGTGTATAATAATCAATGGAGTTGATAGGATTGATAGAGAGAAACTATTTCCTCTGGTGGGGGAAAGTCCATAACAAGGGGGCATAACCTTAAATTTAGAGCTAGGCCATTCAGGTGTGATGAGAGGAAGCACTTCTTCACACAAAGCATTGTGTATGTAGGCACCTTGTTAATGACTCCACGAGGCAGGGGTATGGTACTTAAACTGTGAAGACTGTAGTCCTTTATTGCAGCTCGTAGAGTGAGGACACTAAGAGGTGAGTTCCCTTTTAGACTGGGTTACCTGCAGTGTGCAGGTGACCCTTAGGTCTCCAGCAGCAGCAGCAGCACCCTCTGGTGTACAGGTAAGGTGTGTACAGGGTGAAGGTACATTCAGTGTTACAGTACATCATTACATTATATCATAACAGTGTAGGCATGCATACATAACACAAAGGGTAGTGTAATCTGGAAGCACAACACCTCTTCCCACAATGTGGAACTCTCTCCCCCAAAAAGCTGTTGAGGCTGTGGGTCAATTGAAAATTTCAAATTTGAAATAGATTTTTGTTAGGCAAGGGTATTAAAGGTTATAGAAACAAGGCGGGTAAATGGTGTTGAGATACTGATCAGCTATGATTTAATTGAATGGCGAACCAGGCTCGAGGGGCTGAATGCCCTGCTCCTGTTCCAAGTTCCTAATGAAACAAAATAGTGTAAGAAGAGTTATTATAGCTTAGTGTAAAATGAGCACAGAGAAAGGGAGCACTGGGTTGCAGAATCAGTGCTACAGTTCAACGTCCCACGCATGCTGCTTTTGAGTATGGTTCCCTGCTGGGAATCTCTGAGTTTACTCTTATTAGTTTTAATCATTCAACAAAAAAAAAAAATTCGCATAAATAAAACGAGCCTGTGACTGGGGGCTAGAGAGTTGGCCCTGGGCAAAGTGCTCCACACTTCTGTTGCACTAATCCTGTCGGAGTACAGAGAGAGCTCAGCTTGCACACTGCAGAAAATGGATTCTGTGATTGCTAGCCAGGACTTTTTTTAGATCATTATGGACAACAAACATCAGTTATGATGGAATATAAGGGGGAATTTTGCAGGGGATCAGCGGGTACGATCGGTGACGGCTCAGGTGGGAAAATGATTTTTTTGACAGCGGGTTGGGACCCCGCTGTCAACCAGCTGCAACATGCTTTTCCCAACTAACGGATCTGTCAGCACTGAGCAGACTCGACTCGCAGCGGCGACCGAGGCAATTCACGTCTCATTATGACCTTGTTAATAGAGGATTAAGAACTATTTTCAGCTTACTGTCAGAGTTTACCAGTTTTCCCACAGGGTCCACGCTGCTCGGGGATCACGTCAGGTAAGCAGGGCAGGAATTGTTTGGCCATAGAATCATCTCATTACTTGACAGCTGCCAATGTGCTATAAAAGCTTCCACATCGCAGCAGATCACTTTCCAAGCTCAGAACCTGTTGTTTGCTGCATTCTCAGACAGAGTGAGCTTTGTGCAGGTTGCAAGTGTTTCGGCCAAACTCTCTATCCAGTGTCACCTCGTTGGAACAATCTCTCTCACCATTGACAGATTATTTCCGTCATCTAAAGTTCAACTGCCACCTATTAAAACAGCATCAATGCCCATGAAACTATCTCAACATGGTCCTCAGAATCCCACCACGATCAGCCTCAACACCAACAGCACCAGGCATACGAGCAACAACACCAACCTTCTCCGCAATCAACTGAAGCTGCGCAGCACACAGGGCATCGGCACCCAACCACATTGTTGCACAGGAAGCCAGGGATGGCCGCACCATGGCCAGATTTACTTCACTTGACGCTGTGCACCCTGGCTGCCACATGATACACCAGGTTGGCACCACCCCTGTGCGATGTGCAACCAGTCTGTGTTGATCTCCTGGGGAGGTCTCTTCCACCAATTGGAAGGGAAGAGAACCTCCCTGCTTGCTGTGATTCCCTCCATTAACATACGGAAGGAGTCGTGGGAGAGCCTGGCTGCAGCCGTGGACCTCTGTGCAGTGCTTGTCGGTATTTGCAGCACCACAATGCTGCAGAACACTGACAGCACAACTGTCAAAATTAATTTGTGCATGGTCCCTTTAAGGAAACTGGGTGACGATGTGTCATCAAACGATGTCATTAGACCCACTTCCTTCAATTGGCTGAGAACCTCGCTGGACGGGCTTAACAAGCACAATCAGCGGAAATTCATTCTACACAGCGGGCTAGAGCCAGCAGCGAGGCCGAGACCCGTCACCAACATCGCCCGTGACAGATCTGCTGAGGTTGCTAAAATCAAGCCCATAGGAACAGGAGTAGACCATTTAGGCCGTCGAGTCTGTCCCTCCAAACAATGAGTTCATGTCTGATCTGTGACCAAACTCCAGATACACGCCTTTGCCCCATATCCCTGAAGACCTTTGGTGAACAAAAATCTATCAATCTCCGATTTAAAATTAACAATTGATCTTGCATTAATTGCAGTTTGCGGAAGAAAGTTCCAAACCTCTACCACCCATTGCATGTACAAGTGTTTCCTAATTTCTCTCCTGAAAGGCCTGGCTGTAATTTTTAGGCTATGTCCCCCAATCCTAGACTCCCCAATCAGGAGAAATAGTTTCTCTCCATCTACTCCATCGGGTCCTCTTAATATCTTGAAAACTTCAATCAAATCACCCCTTAACCATCTAAATTCCAAAGAACACAAACCTGGTTTGTGTAATGTCTCCTTGTAATTTAACTCTTGGAGTCCTGGAATCATTCTTAACACAGACCCCACAATCCTTCTCAGTCAGCATTACTGAAAGTTACGTAAAAAGCCCCAAGCAACAGATATTACTGATTGTAGTTTAGCTCTTAGATTGGTTTATTTTACTGTTATTGCTGAATATTAAACTGGAGTATTTTTTTAATAGCTGTTCTATATATCCTTTTTATTTTATTAGGTGAATAAAATACTGTGTTGCATAATAGAATCATACGGCCCAATGTGTCTGTGATAGCTCCAGGAAAATGCTGTACGATTAGTCCCACTCCCCCACCCTCACCCCTGCTCTTTACCGTTCGGTCGACAATTTTTGTTTCTTTTTCCAAGTATATATCCAATTCCCTTTTTGGAAGTTATTAAATCTGCTTCCACCAGCCTTTCAAGCAGTGCATCTCAGATTATCATAACTCGCTGCGTAAAAATAATTCTCCTCATCTCGTTCCCCCTCCAGTTAGCAAAAGGAAAGAGTGAAAATCAAAAGAGGTTGTGTTGTCGCTGCATGCAGCATTGGTCATCTGCGGTATTGTCTTCATAGGAAACACTGGAGAGGGTGCACAGGAGATTTATGAGGACATGGAGAATTTTAGCTGTGTGGAATTATTGATAGGCTGGAGTTGTTTTCCTTGGAACAGAGGAGGCTGAGGGGAGATTAAATTGAGGTGTATAAAATTATGAGGGGCCGAGATAGAATGATTAGGAAGAACCTATTTCCCTCAGCAAAGGGGTCAGTAACCAGGGGGCATAGATTTAAAGTAGTTGGTAGAAGGATTAACGGGGCGATGAGGGGGAAAAAAATCTCTCAGAGGGTGGTGGGGGTCTGGAAATCATTGCCTGTAGGGGTAGTAGAGGCAGAAACTCTCACCAACTTTAAAAAGTACTTGGATATACACTTAAAGAGCCGTACTCTACCGGGCTACATACCCAGTGCTGGAAAGTGGGATTAGGCTTGGTAGCTCTTTTTCGACCAGCACAGACACGATTGACTGGCATGGCCTCCTTCTGTGTCATAATTTTCTGTGAAGTATATTAAAGCCCTTGAGGGAATACAGCGCTATCAAACAAAAAAGATTGTGGGTCTTGGGAATATATGCTACAGGGAAAGGTTAGAGAAATCATGCTTGCTTACTTTTCAAAATTAAATACTGAAGCAGGTCTGTGGGCTATATCACAGGAGTATATCCATGTATTCTTGTGCTGTTGTAGTCTCAGTGAAAACATTATAGGATTACAGAGATAAGTTGCACTCACATTGTTTTAATGAGGCAGCGTGTGATATATATTTATGGTGGCAAAGATTCTAAACCCCGAACGTGTTGCAAGAAGTTAAGGTGGAAGGACATTATCTATGAGACCAAAAGACAATTTGATGTATTTCTAAAGAAAGGGATTCATGGATTTTTAAGAAATTGAGTCATGTTGTATCATTGATGGGTCATGATGTATCATTAGTGGGTCATGTTGTATCATTTGTGGGTCATGTTGTATCATTAGTGGGTCATGATGTATCATTGGTGGGTCATGTTGTATCATTTGTGGGTCATGTTGTATCATTAATGGGTCATGTTGTATCATTAGTGGGTCATGATGTATCATCGGTGGGTCATGTTGTATCATTGATGGGTCATGTTGTATCATTAGTGGGTCATGTTGTATCGTTTGTGGGTCATGTTGTATCATTTGTGGGTCATGTTGTATCATTAGTGGGTCATGTTGTATCATTGGTGGGTCATGTTGTATTATTAGTGCGTCATGTTGTATCATTAGTGGGTCTATGTTGTATCATTAGTGGGTCATGATGTATCATTAGTGGGTCATGTTGTATCATTGGTGGGTCATGTTGTATCATTGGTGGGTCATGTTGTATCATTAGTGGGTCATGATGTATCATTAGTGGGTCTATGTTATATCATTGGTGGGTCATGATGTATCATTAGTGGGTCATGTATCATTGGTGGGTCATGTTGTATCATTGGTGGGTCATGTTGTATCATTAGTGGGTCATGTTGTATTATTAGTGGGTCTATGTTGTATCATTAGTGGGTCATGTTGTATTATTAGTGGGTCTATGTTGTATCATTAGTGGGTCTATGTTGTATCATTAGTGGGTCATGTTGTATCATTGGTGGGTCATGTTGTATTATTAGTGGGTCTATGTTGTATCATTAGTGGGCCATGTTGTATCATTGGTGGGTCATGTTGTATTATTAGTGGGTCTATGTTGTATCATTGGTGGGTCATGTTGTATTATTAGTGGGTCATGTTGTATCATTGATGGGTCATGTTGTATCATTAGTGGGCCATGATGTATCATTAGTGGGTCATGTTGTATCATTGGTGGGTCATGTTGTATTATTAGTGGGTCTATGTTGTATTATTAGTGGGTCTATGTTGTATCATTAGTGGGTCTATGATGTATCATTAGTGGGCCATGATGTATCATTAGTGGGTCTATGTTGTATCATTAGTGGGTCATGTTGTATCATTGGTGGGTCTATGTTGTATCATTAGTGGGTCATGTTGTATCATTAGTGGGTCATGTTGTATCATTAGTGGGTCATGTTGTATCATTAGTGGGTCATGATGTGTCATTAGTGGGTCATGTTGTATCATTAGTGGGTCATGTTGTATCATTGGTGGGTCATGATGTATCATTAGTTGGTCATGTTGTATCATTGGTGGGTCATGTTGTATCATTAGTGGGTCATGATGTATCATTGGTGGGTCATGTTGTATCATTTGTGGGTCATGTTGTATCATTAATGGGTCATGTTGTATCATTAGTGGGTCATGATGTATCATCGGTGGGTCATGTTGTATCATTGATGGGTCATGTTGTATCATTAGTGGGTCATGTTGTATCGTTTGTGGGTCATGTTGTATCATTTGTGGGTCATGTTGTATCATTAGTGGGTCATGTTGTATCATTGGTGGGTCATGTTGTATTATTAGTGCGTCATGTTGTATCATTAGTGGGTCTATGTTGTATCATTAGTGGGTCATGATGTATCATTAGTGGGTCATGTTGTATCATTGGTGGGTCATGTTGTATCATTGGTGGGTCATGTTGTATCATTAGTGGGTCATGATGTATCATTAGTGGGTCTATGTTATATCATTGGTGGGTCATGATGTATCATTAGTGGGTCATGTATCATTGGTGGGTCATGTTGTATCATTGGTGGGTCATGTTGTATCATTAGTGGGTCATGTTGTATTATTAGTGGGTCTATGTTGTATCATTAGTGGGTCATGTTGTATTATTAGTGGGTCTATGTTGTATCATTAGTGGGTCTATGTTGTATCATTAGTGGGTCATGTTGTATCATTGGTGGGTCATGTTGTATTATTAGTGGGTCTATGTTGTATCATTAGTGGGCCATGTTGTATCATTGGTGGGTCATGTTGTATTATTAGTGGGTCTATGTTGTATCATTGGTGGGTCATGTTGTATTATTAGTGGGTCATGTTGTATCATTGATGGGTCATGTTGTATCATTAGTGGGCCATGATGTATCATTAGTGGGTCATGTTGTATCATTGGTGGGTCATGTTGTATTATTAGTGGGTCTATGTTGTATTATTAGTGGGTCTATGTTGTATCATTAGTGGGTCTATGATGTATCATTAGTGGGCCATGATGTATCATTAGTGGGTCTATGTTGTATCATTAGTGGGTCATGTTGTATCATTGGTGGGTCTATGTTGTATCATTAGTGGGTCATGTTGTATCATTAGTGGGTCATGTTGTATCATTAGTGGGTCATGTTGTATCATTAGTGGGTCATGATGTGTCATTAGTGGGTCATGTTGTATCATTAGTGGGTCATGTTGTATCATTGGTGGGTCATGATGTATCATTAGTTGGTCATGTTGTATCATTGGTGGGTCATGTTGTATCATTGGTGGGTCATGTATCATTGGGTCTATGTTGTATCATTGGTGGGTCATGTTGTATCATTGGTGGGTCATGTATTATTAGTGGGTCGATGTTGTATCATTAGTGGGTCATGTTGTATCATTAGTGGGTCATGTTGTATCATTAGTGGGTCATGTTGTATCATTAGTGGGTCATGATGTATCATTAGTGGGTCATGTTGTATCATTAGTGGGTCATGTTGTATCATTGGTGGGTCATGATGTATCATTAGTTGGTCATGTTGTATCATTGGTGGGTCATGTTGTATCATTGGTGGGTCATGTATCATTGGGTCTATGTTGTATCATTAGTGGGTCATGATGTATCATTAGTGGGTCATGTTGTATTATTAGTGGGCCTATGTTGTATCATTAGTGGGTCTATGTTGTATCATTGGTGGGTCATGTTGTATTATTAGTGGGTCTATGTTGTATCATTAGTGGGTCATGTTGTATCATTGGTGGGTCATGTTGTATTATTACTGGGTCTATGTTGTATCATTAGTGGGTCTATGTTGTATCATTAGTGGGTCTATGTTGTATCATTAGTGGGTCTATGTTGTATCATTAGTGGGTCTATGTAGTATCATTAGTGGGTCATGTTGTATCATTGGTGGGTCATGTTGTATTATTAGTGGGTCATGTTGTATCATTGATGGGTCATGTTGTATCATTAGTGGGTCTATGTTGTATCATTAGTGGGTCATGATGTATCATTAGTGGGTCATGTTGTATCATTGGTAGGTCATGTTGTATCATTGGTGGGTCATGTTGTATCATTCGTGGGTCATGATGTATCATTAGTGGGTCATGTTGTATTATTAGTGGGTCTATGTTGTATCATTAATGGGTCATGTTATATCATTAGTGGGTCATGTTGTATCATTGATGGGTCATGTATCATTAGTGGGTCTATGTTGTATGATTAGTGGGTCATGTTGTATCATTGGTGGGTCATGTTGTATTATTAGTGGGTCTATGTTGTATCATTAGTGGGTCATGTTGTATCATTGGTGGGTCATGTTGTATTATTACTGGGTCTATGTTGTATCATTAGTGGGTCTATGTTGTATCATTAGTGGGTCTATGTTGTATCATTAGTGGGTCTATGTTGTATCATTAGTGGGTCTATGTTGTATCATTAGTGGGTCATGTTGTATCATTGGTGGGTCATGTTGTATTATTACTGGGTCTATGTTGTATCATTAGTGGGTCTATGTTGTATCATTAGTGGGTCTATGTTGTATTATTAGTGGGTCTATGTTGTATCATTAGTGGGTCATGTTGTATCATTGGTGGGTCATGTTGTATTATTAGTGGGTCATGTTCTATCATTGATGGGTCATGTTGTATCATTAGTGGGTCTATGTTGTATCATTAGTGGGTCATGATGTATCATTAGTGGGTCATGTTGTATCATTGGTAGGTCATGTTGTATCATTGGTGGGTCATGTTGTATCATTAGTGGGTCATGATGTATCATTAGTGGGTCATGTTGTATTATTAGTGGGCCTATGTTGTATCATTAGTGGGTCTATGTTGTATCATTGGTGGGTCATGTTGTATTATTAGTGGGTCTATGTTGTATCATTAGTGGGTCATGTTGTATCATTGGTGGGTCATGTTGTATTATTACTGGGTCTATGTTGTATCATTAGTGGGTCTATGTTGTATCATTAGTGGGTCTATGTTGTATCATTAGTGGGTCTATGTTGTATCATTAGTGGGTCTATGTAGTATCATTAGTGGGTCATGTTGTATCATTGGTGGGTCATGTTGTATTATTAGTGGGTCATGTTGTATCATTGATGGGTCATGTTGTATCATTAGTGGGTCTATGTTGTATCATTAGTGGGTCATGATGTATCATTAGTGGGTCATGTTGTATCATTGGTAGGTCATGTTGTATCATTGGTGGGTCATGTTGTATCATTCGTGGGTCATGATGTATCATTAGTGGGTCATGTTGTATTATTAGTGGGTCTATGTTGTATCATTAATGGGTCATGTTATATCATTAGTGGGTCATGTTGTATCATTGATGGGTCATGTTGTATCATTAGTGGGTCTATGTTGTATTATTAGTGGGTCATGTTATATCATTGGTGGGTCATGATGTATCATTAGTGGGTCATGTTGTATCATTGGTGGGTCATGTTGTATCATTGGTGGGTCATGTTGTATCATTAGTGGGTCATGTTGTATTATTAGTGGGTCTATGTTGTATCATTAGTGGGTCTATGTTGTATTATTAGTGGGTCATGATGTATCATTAGTGGGTCATGTTGTATCATTAGTTGGTCATGTTGTATCATTAGTGGGTCATGTTGTATTATTAGTGGGTCATGTTGTATCATTAGTGGGTCTATGTTGTATCATTAGTGGGTCATGTTGTATCATTAGTGGGTCATGATATATCATTAGTGGGTCATGTTGTATCATTGGTGGGTCATGTTGTATTATTAGTGGGTCTATGTTGTATCATTAGTTGGTCATGTTGTATTATTAGTGGGTCTATGTTGTATCATTAGTGGGTCTATGTTGTATCATTGGTGGGTCATGTTGTATCATTGGTGGGTCATGTTGTATTATTAGTGGGTCTATGTTGTATCATTAGTGGGTCATGTTGTATCATTGGTGGGTCATGTTGTATTATTAGTGGGTCTATGTTGTATCATTAGTGGGTCTATGTTGTATCATTAGTGGGTCATGTTGTATCATTGGTGGGTCTATGTTGTATCATTAGTGGGTCATGTTGTATCATTAGTGGGTCATGTTGTATCATTGGTGGGTCATGTTGTATTATTAGTGGGTCATGTTATATCATTGATGGGTCATGTTGTATCATTAGTGGGCCATGATGTATCATTAGTGGGTTATGCTGTATCATTAGTGGGTCTATGTTGTATCATTAGTGGGTCATGTTGTATCATTGGTGGGTCTATGTTGTATCATTAGTGGGTCATGTTGTATCATTAGTGGGTCATGTTGTATCATTAGTGGGTCTATGTTGTATCATTAGTGGGCCATGATGTATCATTAGTGGGTCATGCTGTATCATTAGTGGGTCTATGTTGTATCATTAGTGGGTCATGTTGTATCATTAGTGGGTCTATGTTGTATCTTTGGTGGGTCATGTTGTATCATTGGTGGGTCATGTATCATTAGTGGGTCATGTTGTATCATTAGTGGGTCATGTTGTATCATTAGTGGGTCATGTTGTATCATTAGTGGGTCATGTTGTATCATTAGTGGGTCATGTTGTATCATTGGTGGGTCATGATGTGTCATTAGTTGGTCATGTTGTATCATTGGTGGGTCATGTATCATTGGTGGGGCATGTATCATTGGGTCTATGTTGTATCATTGGTGGGTCATGTTGTATCATTAGTGGGTCATGTTGTATCATTAGTGGGTCATGTTGTATCATTGGTGGGTCATGATGTATCATTAGTTGGTCATGTTGTATCATTGGTGGGTCATGTTGTATCATTGGTGGGTCATGTATCATTGGGTCTATGTTGTATCATTAGTGGGTCATGTATTATTCGTGGGTCATGTATTATTAGTGGGTCTATGTTGTATCATTCGTGGGCCATGTTGTATCATTAGTGGGTCATGTTGTATCATTAGTGGGTCATGTTGTATCATTGGTGGGTCATGATGTATCATTAGTTGGTCATGTTGTATCATTGGTGGGTCATGTTGTATCATTGGTGGGTCATGTATCATTGGGTCTATGTTGTATCATTAGTGGGTCATGTATTATTCGTGGGTCATGTATTATTAGTGGGTCTATGTTGTATCATTCGTGGGCCATGATGTATCATTAGTGGGTCTATGTTGTATCATTAGTGGGTCATGTTGTATCATTGGTGGGTCATGTTGTATCATTAGTGGGCCATGTTGTATCATTAGTGGGCCATGTTGTATCATTAAGAACATAAGAAGATAAGAAATAGGAGCAGGAGTAGGCCATACAGCCCCTCAAGCTTGCTCCACCATTCAATAAGATCATGGCTGATCTGATCATGGATTCAGCTCCACTTCCCCGCCTGCACCCCATCACCCCTTATCCCTTATTTTTTAAGAAACTGTCTATATCTGTCTTAAATGTATTCAATGTCACAGCTTCCACAGCTCTCTGAGGCATCGAATTCCACAGATTTACAACCTTCTGAGAGAAGAAATTTCTCTTCATCTCTGTTCTAAATGGGTGGCCCCTTATTCTAAGATTATGCCCTCTTGTTGACATCTCACCAATCAGTGGAAATATCCTCTCTGCATCCACCTTGTCAAGCCCCTTCTAATCTTATATGTTTCGATAAGATCAACTCTCATTCTTCTGAATTCCAATGAGTAGAGGCTCAACCTACTCAACATTTCCTCATAAGTCACCCCCTCATCCCCGGAATCAACCTAGTGAACCTTCTCTGAACTGCCTCCAAAGCAAGTATATCCTTTCGTAAATATGGAAACCAAAACTGCACGCAGTATTCCAGGTGTGGCCTCACCAACACATTATATAGCTGTAGCAAGACTTCCCTGCTTTTATACTCCATCCCCTTTGCAATAAAGGCCAAGATACTATTGGCCTTCCTGATCACTTACTGTACCTACATACTATCCGTTTGTGTTTCATGCACAAGTACCCCCAGGTCCCGCTGTTGTGCGCCACTTTGCAATCTTTCACCATTTCAATAATAACTTGCGTTTTGATTTTTTCTGCCAAAGTGCATGACCTCACACTTCCTGACATTATACTGCATCTGCCAAATTTTTGCCCACTCACTTAGCCTGTCTATGTCCTTTTGCAGATGTTTTGTGTCCTTCTCACACATTGCTTTTCCTCCCATCTTTGTATCATCAGCAAACTTGGCTACGTTATACTCAGTCCCTTCTTCCAAGTCGTTAATATAGATTGTAAATATTTGGGGTCCCAGCACTGATCCCTGCAGCACCCCACTAGTTACTGGTTGCCAACCAGAGTGAACCATTTATCCCAACACTCTAGTCTCTGTTAGTTAGCCCATCCTCTATCCATGCTAATATATTACTCCCAGCCTTGTGAACTTTTATCTTGTGCAGTAATCTTTTATGTGGCCCCTTGTCAAATGCCTTCTGGAAGTCCAAATACACCACATCCACTGGTTCCACCTTTAGTGGCCATGTTTTATCATTAGTGGGCCATGTTCCTATCGAGTGGAGGGTAGCCAATGTAACCCCACTTTTTAAAAAAGAAGGGAGAGAGAAAACAGGGAATTATAGACCGGTCAGCCTGACCTCAGTAGTGGGTAAAATGATGGAATCAATTATTAAGGATGTCATAGCAGTGCATTTGGAAAGAGGTGACATGATAGGTCCAAGTCAGCATGGATTTGTGAAAGGGAAATCATGCTTGACAAATCTTCTGGAATTTCCAGTAGAGTGAACAAGGGCGAACTAGTTGATGTGGTATATTTGGACTTTCAGAAGGCTTTCGACAAGGTCCCACACAAGAGATTAATGTGCAAAGTTAAAGCACATGGGATTGGGGGTAGTGTGCTGACATGGATTGAGAACTGGTTGTCAGACAGGAAGCAAAGAGTAGGAGTAAATGGGGACTTTTCAGAATGGCAGGCAGTGACTAGTGGGGTACCGCAAGGTTCTGTGCTGGGGCCCATGCTGTTTACACTGTACATTAATGATTTAGACGAGGGAATTAAATGTAGTATCTCCAATTTGCGGATGACACTAAGTTGGGTGGCAGTGTGAGCTGCGAGGAGGATGCTATGAGGCTGCAGAGCGACTTGGATCGGTTAGGTGAGTGGGCAAATGCATGGCAGATGAAGTATAATGTGGATAAATGTGAGGTTATCCACTTTGGTGGTAAAAACAGAGAGACAGACTATTATCTGAATGGTGACACCTTAGGAAAAGGGGAGGTGCAACGAGACCTGGGTGTCATGGTACATCAGTCATTGAAGGTTGGCATGCAGGTACAGCAGGCGGTTAAGAAAGCAAATGGCATGTTGGCCTTCACAGCGAGGGGATTTGAGTACAGGGACAGGGAGGTGTTGCTACAGTTGTGCAGGGCCTTGGTGAGGCCACACCTGGAGTATTGTGTACAGTTTTGGTCTCCTAACTTGAGGAAGGACATTCTTGCTATTGAGGGAGTGCAGCGATGGTTCACCAGACTGATTCCCGGGATGGCGGGACTGACCTATCAAGAAAGACTGGATCAACTGGGCTTGTATTCACTGGAGTTCAGAAGAATGAGAGGGGACCTCATTGAAACGTTTAAAATTCTGATGGGTTTAGACAGGTTAGATGCAGGAAGAATGTTCCCAATGTTGGGGAAGTCCAGAACCAGGGATCACTGTCTAAGGATAAGGGGTAAGCCATTTAGGACTGAGATGAGGAGAAACTTCTTCACCCAGAGAATGGTGAACCTGTGGAATTCTCGACCACAGAAAGTTGTTGAGGCCAATTCACTAAATATATTCAAAAAGGAGTTCGATGAAGTCCTTACTACTACGGGGATCAAGGGGTATGGCGAGAAAGCAGGAATGGGGTACTGAAGTTGCATGTTCAGCCATGAACTCATTGAATGGCGGTGCAGGCTCGAAGGGCCGAATGGCCTACTCCTGCACCTATTTTCTATGTTTCTATGTTGTATGATTAGTAGGCCATGTTGTATCATTATGTATCATTGGTGGGTCATGTATCATTGGTGGGCCATGTTGTATCATTAATGGGTCATGTTGTATCATTAATGGGTCATGTTGTATCATTAGTGGGTCATATTGTATCATTATGTATCATTAGTGGGTCGTGTATCATTAGTGGCCCATGTTGTATCATTAGTGGGTCATGTTGTATCATTTCCCATACCTCGGGAGCCTTTTATCAACAAAAGCAGACATTGATGAGGAGATTCAACACCGCCTCCAGTGCTTCAGTGCTGCCTTCAGCCGCCTGAGGAAAAGAGTGTTCAAAGACCAGGCCCTCAAATAGAAACATAGAAACATAGAAAATAGGTGCAGGAGTAGGCCATTCGGCCCTTCTAGCCTGCACCGCCATTCAATGAGTTCATGGCTGAACATGCAACTTCAGTACCCCCTTCCTGCTTTCTCACCATACCCCTTGATTCCCCTAGTAGTAAGGACTTCATCTAACTCCTTTTTGAATATATTTAGTGAATTGGCCTCAACAACTTTCTGTGGTAGAGAATTCCACAGGTTCACCACTCTCTGGGTGAAGAAATTCCTCCTCATCTCGGTCCTAAATGGCTTCCCCCTTATCCTTAGACTGTGTCCCCTGGTTCTGGACTTCCCCAACATTGGGAACATTCTTCCTGCATCTAACCTGTCTAACCCCGTCAGAATTTTAAACGTTTCTATGAGGTCCCCTCTCATTCTTCTGAACTCCAGTGAATACAAGCCCAGTTGATCCAGTCTTTCTTGATAGGTCAGTCCCGCCATCCCGGGAATCAGTCTGGTGAACCTTCGCTGCACTCCCTCAATAGCAAGAATGTCCTTCCTCAGGTTAGGAGACCAAAACTGTACACAATACTCCAGGTGTGGCCTCACCAAGGCCCTGTACAATTGTAGCAACACCTCCCTGCCCTTGTACTCAAATCCCCTCGCTATGAAGGCCAACATGCCATTTGCTTTCTTAACCGCCTGCTGTACCTGCATGCCAACCTTCAATGACTGATGTACCATGACACCCAGGTCTCTTTGCACCTGCCCTTTTCCTAATCTGTCACCATTCAGATAATAGTCTGTCTCTCTGTTTTTACCACCAAAGTGGATAACCTCACATTTATCCACATTATACTTCATCTGCCATGCATTTGCCCACTCACCTGACCTATCCAAGTCGCTCTGCAGCCTCATAGAATCCTCCTTGCAGCTCACACTGCCACCCAACTTAGTGTCATCCGCAAATTTGGAGATACTACATTTAATCCCCTCGTCTAAATCATTAATGTACAGTGTAAAAATCTACCACCAAGCTCATGGTCTACAGGGCTGTAGTAATACCCGCCCTCCTGTATGGCTCAGAAACATGGACCATGTACAGTAGACATATCAAGTCTTTGGAGAAATATCACCAGTGATTCCTCCAAAATATCCTTCAAATCCCCTGGGAGGACAGACACACCAACATCAGTGTCCTCGTCTAGGCAAACGTCCCCAGCATTGAAGCACTGACCACACTTGATCAACTCCGCAGGGCAGGCCACATTGTCCGCATTTCAGACTTGAGACTCCCAAAGCAAGCGCTCTACTCGGAACTCCTTCATGGAAAACAAGCCAAAGGTGGACAGAGGAAACGTTACAAGGACACCCTCAAAGCCTCCCTGATAAAGTGCAACATCCCCACCGACACCTGGGAGTCCCTGGTCAAAAACTTCCCATGTGGAGGAAGTGCATCCGGGAGGGCGCTAAGTGTCTCGAGTCTCATTGCCTATTGCATGCAGAAGACAAGCGCAGGCAGCAGAAAGAACGTGCGGCAAACCAGTCCCACCCACCCTTTCCCTCAAAGACTGTCTGTCCCACCTGTGGCAGGGACTGTGGCTCTCGAATTGGATTGTTCAGCCACTTAAAGACTCATTCTAAGAGTGGAAGCAAATCTTCCTCGATTCCGAGGGACTGCCTATGATGATCATCATCATCATTAGTAGGCTATGTTGTATCTTTAAGAACAATTGACAGCTATGTATCACCTTAATTGTGAGAAGACGTCACAAGATGCTTCACAGATTGGGGTTGGAATCACGCAGTAAAAGGAAGGATATTAAGGCGGGTGATCAAAGTCACAGCCAAAGATATAATTGTTAAAGAGGTATTTGAAGGTGAAGAGAATGAGGCAGAGTGGAGGGATTTGAAGGGAAAATTCCAGAATATGGGAATGAGATTACCATCAGTAACAGAAAACATTGGGAAAAGTAGGGAATGCAAACCGGAATGTTGTACCGAGGCAGGTTAGTGGGCTATATCATGGGAATAGTGGAATATGTCCATGCATTCTTGGGCTGTTATAGTATTCGTGAAGAACATTATAGGATTGCAGAGTTAAGTTGCACTTACATTATGGACTTAGTGAGGCAGAGTGTGATATTAATGGACTGTACCAAATTTTTTAGAGTGATGTCTTGTAGCATTAGTGAGGCTGCTGCATGTATTGTGGCATCAGTAGGCATATACCAGTCAGTTACGCTTAAATCCATCACATCCATCCCCTTAACATTCTAAACATGAAGACATTGCTGTGGATCCGATGCTTATCTTTCATCTCTGAGTCTGTGAATTAAAATTTTGGTGGCGACAGGGATTCCTGGCTGGCTTCCCACATTCTACCCTACTTTTTCTAAAGTTGATCCAAAACTCGGCTGCCTGTGTCCTAACTAGCACCAAGTCCCGCTAACCCATCACCCCTGTGCTTCCTGACCTATATTGGCTCCCGGGTAAGCAACGCCTCGATTTCAAAATTCTCATTCTTGTTTACAAATCCCTCCATGGCCTTGTCCTTCCCTATCTCTGCAATCTCCTCCAGTCCCACAACCCCCCCCCTCGAGATATCTGCGCTCCTCTAATTCTGCCCTCCTGAGCATCCCTGATTATAATCGCTCAAACCATCGGTGGCCGTGCCTTCTGTTGCCTAGGCCCCAAACTCTGGAATTCCCTGCCTAAACCTCTCTGCCTCTCTACCTCTCTTTTCTCTTTCAAGATATTCCTTGAAACGCACCTCTTTGTCCCAGCTTTTGGTCATCTACGCTAATTTCTCCTTATGCGGCTCAGTGTCAAATTTCTATCACATAATACTTCTGTGAAGCGCCTTGGGACATTTCACTTCGTTAAAGGCGCTATATAACTACTTGTTGTTGTTGAATGAGGTTGGATCAGTTGCAATCCAGTGCCTAGTTGGTCTGGGTCCATTGTACTGAACTATTTTGGTATCGACTCATACTCGATTGACAATCCCACTCTGAGTCCAGAAAGGATGCTTCATGTGGGAAATCCAAGGTGGCGCACTGTCCTAGTCGTCAGAGCCATGTTGAGGCTGGGACTGAAACATATTGCTCAGACATTGAGAAAGGAAGATTACTCTGCATCAGACCTTGATCCCGGGAGAAATGAGAAAATGTTCGATCCCCTGGTGCTAATAGACTGGATTTTTGGATGGAGGATTTTTCGGGCGGGAATGGCGGTGGGGCGGTAAGGTTTGCGCCGGGAAATGGTTTGCCTCTGCAGCCACAAAATTCAGCAGCTGGACCCTGAGTGTGGGGCGGAGCGCTGAGAGAGGCGTTCCACACCTCTCTTGGGGCACTAGGCCAGCTGAGCAACGAAAGTCCCGAGCTACATAGCTGGCCTCAGAGCGCCCTAAGAGAGGCTTCCCTGGGAAAAAAATAAATCGCCACAAAAAACATTCCCAATACCTTGAACACCCCACGTTAAGATAAATCACCGAAATAAAAATAAACAAAACAATCTAACTTACCTCATTCAGTGATTCCTTCACCCACCACCCCATGGGACAGCTCTGACCTCCTGGTTTTCCAGGCGGTCCAACTACAGCACGCTAAGGGGCGCTACAGGGTGTGATATATTCTTACAACATCATTAACGCACATACTTTACTAGATGGCTCCAATACATCATGTGACTTTGTCACATGAGTCTTTTATTATCCGCCAGGAGTTGCATTAACACAGTAGTCCACTAGGTGGAGCAATAGTCCAGCACCAAACAAAAATCAAAGCGTTGTCGAAACCGGGTGCGTTGCGTTGCGTTGCATGCCGGCTCAACGCTCTCGGGCGGTCCTGCTCAGCGCCCCCGTAAAACAGGCAACTAATTTCCTGGCAGGGCGCTGGAAGCTGGTCGCCCAGCCGCTACACATTGTCGGCCCCCCCAGCCCCCCACCCTCCGTGGATCGAACAGAGGCAGCAACAGACAGCAAATCCAGCCCAATAACTTGCTGAGCCCAAAGATTCACCTTGTTGGTCCGTGACCCATTTGCAAACTAACTGTGTGTTATATTGGGTTGTGAATTATCGTAAACATGATCAAAAATGGCAAGGTTAGATTCATCACAAGGCCCCGCCCATTTTGCTTTCCTAATTTCTTTCTCGAAAACTGATCAGTTCTCTCTATTTTCATCCTGCTGGGTCCTCTGAGTAAAACGGAATTCAACAACCCTTCACACATTAATTAGAAATTATGTCTCGGGATCCAAGAAATGGAATTTCTAATTAAAAGTCTGGTAAATTAACCATAATCTCTGTTGTGAATTACAGGGCTAACCTGTTTATACTAATGCAAAGCACCTTTAATAATTTAAATCATATTAAATTTGCAATGGAATAATGTTTTGATATTTTCTTGCTGTTAAAAGGGAAGGAACATGTGGCACAGCAAACTCTCACAAACAGCAAGTTGATAATGACCAGATAATCTATTTTTAGTGATGGTTGATAGGTAAATATTGGCCAGGACAGCAGGGAGAGCTCCCCAGCTCTTCTTCGAAATAGTGCCATGGGACCTATTACGTCGACCTTAAGGGCAAAAGGGCCTCGGTTTAACCTCTCAACCGAAAGACTGTTAGCTATAGCTCCACCTGGTGGACTACTGTGGTAATGCAACTGCTGAGAATAATAAAAGCATCATGTGACCAGGTCACCTGACAAGTTCCTGTAGAGCCATCTTGTAGGTGTGTGTTTGTGATGTCATAAGGAATATATCACAAAGACGACACCTTCCGACAGTGCAGCTCTCCCTCAGTACTGCACAAATCTGCCAACTTAGATTTTGTACTCAAGTCTCTGGAGCGGAGCTTGAACCCACAACCTGTTGACTTGGAGGCAAGTGTCTAAGTAAGTCCTCTTTGAAAAATAAGTTCCCCCAACTGTTCTACACCCACCTCTGATCAATATAATTCTAATATCTGCCTCCTCTGTAAGAACTGAGACAAAATACTTGTGTAGCATCTCGACTATTTACCCCGCCGGGCGTCAGGTGAGATGTTAAGGCCTTGTTACCGTGACGATCAATGGCAAGTGCCGGGCGGCAGTTAGTAACCCGCCAACGGCCAGACAGTGCGAATAGCTTTGTGCTGGTGGAAAGAAATGGAACCCTTAAAGGAGGAAATGCCACCAAAAGGCAGATGAGTTGATCCTGAGCCAGTGGTATCCACAACCTCCATCATCATCATAGGCAGTCCCTCGATGATTGGATCTCCTGTAAACGTTCTTTACACCTTTTTAAGGCAAGGGCTTGAACCCTGGTGTTGTGTTTGAACTGTAAGAGTTCCGAGTAGAGTGTTTACTTTGGGGGGAGTCAACCTCCAATGCAGCTGCCGTACAAAGGATGTCAATGAAAGAGAAACCGCGGACAGTTCAAACACAACACCAGGGTTCAAGCCCTTGCCTTAAAAAGATGTACAGAACGTTTACAGGAGGTCCAATCATAGTCAACCAATGATCATGTCCCTTCACTCACACTCCACCACAAGCTTGCCTCCTTTATGTCTTAGCTTACCTCACCCCTACTTCTGACTATCCCTTGGCTTACTGTGCCTATAAAACATTTTTTGATTGCTCATTCTGTTTTGGTTTTGTTAATTTGCTCTCGTACTCCCTCTTAACATCTGTAATGCTTTTTATTGCTTTCCCATAGTTCATCTCGAGTTTGCTTCTTTATATGTGCTCCATAAGCGTTAAATATTTATTTTATTTTCGTTTCAAATTTGATCTGATTTCCTTATTCATCCATGAAACTCCAGACTTTAAGATACTTACTTTTAACTTGCGTTAAACCTCGTGAATTTAAAAGATCCCATGGGGCTATTCTGATGAAGAGCAGGGGAGTTCTCCCTGGTGTCCTGGGGCAATATTTATCCCTCAGCCAACATCACTGACACAGATTATCTAGTCATTACCACATTGCTGTTGTGGGACCATACTGTGTGCGAATTAGCTGTCACGTTTTCTACTTTACAACACTCACTAAACTTCAGAAGTACTTAACTGTGTAAAGCGCTCTGGGACATCCTGAAGTCATGAACGGCACTATATAAATGCATGTCTTTTTTTTTTCCTATTTAAATGTTTTTTAAAATTTCTGATTTTAGTTTGATTTGTCATTTCCTTCTGTTTAATGCAGGCAAGATCCCTTTTCATTCGCTGTAGCATTTTCCATTCGAGTACTTTTTTCCTTTTTGATTCTTGCACAGAACCTAATTATATTCTGTTCACTGTTTCCAAAATGTTCCCCTATTTTGAAGCCAACTTTGTATTGTCTCATCACCCGGAATCAGGTTTCTTCCTTGTTCGAGTGGTCACATATTGACTGAGAAGAAAACAACCCTGAACACCTTGCCTTGAATATACACACTGACTGAGCATCTATATCCCTTTGGGGCAGAAAATTCCAAAGATTCACAACCCTCTGAGTGAAGAAATTCCCCCTCTTCTCAGTCTTAAATGGCTGACCTCTTACCCTGAGACTGTGCCCACTAGTTCTCGACTCTCCAGCCAGGGAGAAACACCCTCTCAGCATCTACCCTGTCAATCCCCCTCAGAATCTTATATGTTTCAATGAGATCACCTCTCATTCTTCTAAACTCCAGAGAGTATCGGCTCAATCTCCTCATAGGACAACCCTCTCATCCCAGAGTTCAATCTAGTGAACCTCTGTTGCAACGTGTCTAAGGCACGTTTGTCCTTTCACAGATAAGGAGACCAAAGCTGTGCACAGTACTCCATGTGTTGTCTCATCAAAGCTTTGTTCAATTGTACTCGAACCTTAGTCTTGTACTCCAACCCCCTTGCAATAAAAGCCAACATGCCATTTGCCTTCCTCCTTGCTTGCTCTCATCATCATCATAGGCAGTCCCTCGGAATCGAGGAAGACTTGCTTCCACTCCTGAAGTGAGTTCTTAGGTGGCTGAACAGTCCAATACGAGAGCCACAGTCCCTGTCACAGGTGGGACAGGTAGTCATTGAGGGAAGGGGTGGGTGGGAGGTACCTCCATGCTAGCTTTTTGTGTTTCCTGTAATTGGAGACCTAAATCTCTCTGAACACCAACATTTAAAAGTTTCTCACTATTTAAAAAAATATTGTTTTTCTATTATTCCTACCAAAGTGAATAACCTTGCCTTTCCTCACATTACACTCCACCTGCCATAGTATTGCCCACTCACTTAACCTGCATATATCGTTTTGCAGGCACTTTGTGTCCTCCTCACAGCTTACTTTCCCACCCAGCTTTGTATGGTCAGCAAACTCGGATACATTACACTCGGGCAACATCTAAATCATTGATATAGATTGTAAATAGCTGAGGTCCCAGCACTGATCCTTGCGGCACCCCACTAGTAACAGCCTGCCAAACCAAAAAAGACCCACTTATCCCTACTCTTTGTCTGTTAACCAATCCTCTCTCCCATCTGCTCGAAAAGGGAAGGTTAATATCCGGACCCTCCTTGGGAAGACAGCGAGATCGATGGGGTAGGTCTTCACAGTCATTCTAACTGCCCGGTCCCTGCTGCACCCCGGCCAAGTTTCTGCCAAGCGGGCAGTGCTAAAATCAACCCGTGGGTAACTAAACCCGACTCTGTATAATCACTTGTGCTCAGTGCACTAACGGTTGAGTGAGCACGGATAACACATTGACAGACTGATCACCAGTTTGAGGCTCAATTGAAAAATTTATAGCAAACTACCAAACCTATTTCTGTGTCACACTTAAAATAAAAGCGCATGGAAGCAAAGAGAATATTTTGGAACATGCAGTCAAACTCTCTAGAAACAGAACATTCCCAAACCGCAATATCCGCAGGCTAATAATTGAGTTTCCCATCAAGAAAGAAGGATTCTGATCGCCAACCTAAAGAGCAGTTAACATTTGAATCAACTCACCCAACCACAACCAGAAGCAACCAGAAGCATTTACTCAACTTCAGTTAGACATTGTAGCCTTCAAGAGACACAGCTTGACCTCAAACACGGCATAATACATTGTGTATTTCGTGGTGTCAAGCTCGTCTGCTTACAATCATCTGAACTGCAGTGAGAAACACCACAAGAGATCTGCTACCATATGTAGATAGATTCATTGATCCAATTTAGTAGAAGTATACTTAACCTGGTGGTTAAAGATGGAGCGCTTGCTTTGCGGAGTCTTTTTTCAGGCATGCGAACAATGTGGCCCGCCCAACGGAGCTGGTCAAGTGTGGTCAGTGCTTCGATGCTGGGGATTTTGGCCTGATCGAGGACACTAACGTTGGTGCATCTGTCCTCCCAGGGGATTTGCAGGATCTCGGAACTCCTACATAGCAAGTGAGCCCCAGGTGGGCAGAGGAAACGTTTCAAGGACACCCTCAAAGCCTCCCTGATAAAGTGCAACATCCCCACCGACACCTGGGAGTCCCTGGCCAAAGACCGCCCTAAGTGGAGGAAGAGCATCCGGGAGGGCGCTGAGCACCTCGAGTCTCGTCGCCGAGAGCGTGCAGAAACCAAGCACAGGCAGCGGAAGGAGCGTGCGACAAACCAGACTCCCTACCCACCTTTTCCTTCAACCACTGTCTGTCCCACCTGGGAGCTTGCTGTGCGCAAGGTTGGCTGCCGCATTTCCTACATTACAACAGCAACTACACTCCAAAAGCACTTCATTGGCTGAAAAGTGCTTTGAGTCGTTCGGTGGTCGTGAAAGGTGCTATATAAATGCAAGTATTTCTTTCCTCCAATTCTGGCGTCTTGCATATTCTTGATTTCCATCGTTCCACCATTGGCAGCTGTGCCTTCAGCTGCCGAGGCCTCCCTAAATCTCTCCCTAAACCCCTTCCTAAACCTCGCCCCCCTCTCTATTCCTCTTCCCCCTTTAAGTCACTCCTCAAAATCTACCTCCTTGACCAAGCTTTTGGTTGCCTGTCCTAATATTTCCCTATGTGTCAAATTTGGGCGGGTAGCACTCCTGTGAAGTTCATTGGGACGTTTTACTATGTTGCAAGTGCTCTACAAATGCAAGTTGTTGTTGTTTCACAATTGGCGCACAACGTGTGGAACAAGTGGGTAAAATATACTTTACAAATTTCCCCAGAGCACCTGTGCCAACTCCTGACCCTCTTTGCTGAAGCAAATCCTTAGACATGCACTGCTCCAGACCAGAGCTGGATTAAGGGCCTGTTGGGGTAGGGGCAAACTGATCCAAATAATTATAGTTATGTTTGTTCATGTTACATTATGTATATGATTCTGATTCTGAGTATAAAGACATAGGCCAGTATATTCACCAATGAAAGCTGATATTCTGCATCAAGTAGGTATATATTCTGGTTCTGGTCATATTGCAATACTAGATTCCTATACATATATGCACATTTCTCTCAATAACGTGAAATAAAACAGGCTAGTACATAATCTGTTCTGTATAATCGGTACATTAGTGTATATAGATACTTTTCTATGTCGGTACATTAGTGTATATAGGTACTTCTGTATCATCATAGGCGGTCCCTCGAAATTGAGGAAGACTTGCTTCCACTCCAAAAATGAGTTCTTAGGTGACTGAACAGTCCAATACGGGAATTACAGTCTCTGTCACAGGTGGGACAGACAGTCATTGAAGGAAAGGGTGGGTGGGACTGGTTTCCCGCACGCTCCTTCCGCTGCCTGTACCTGTTTTCTGCACGCTCATGGCGACGAGACTCGAGGTGCTCAGCGCTCTCCCGGATGCTCTTCCTCCACTTAGGCCGGTCTTTGGCCAGAGATTCCCAGCTGTCAGTGGGGATGTTGCACTTTATCAAGGAGGCTGTGAGGGTGTCCTTGAAACGTTTCCTCTGCCCAGCTGGGGCTCGCCTGCCGTGTAGAGCGCTTGCTTTGGGAGTCTTGTGTCAGGCATTCGAACAAAGTGAGGGTATATATATAGGTACTTCTGTATATAGGTATAAACAAGTCAATCTATTTTCCTCAGTCTTGTTTTTCCTCTCTAACTGTCTATTTTATACAGCCTATTTTTTAGGCCTGATATTTTTTTCCCTACAATTATTTGGTGAACCTGGGGCTACAGCCCCATTCGCCCCATGGTTAATCTGCCCCTGCTCCAGACCAGGCTATGCGACAGTTTTCAGTTGGGAGGGTAGCTCTGGAACATCAGGAGAAGAGAGCATTGAGATGATCTGTGGTCTTCCTGGACAGGCTGTCAGGCTTGGACAATAGTTTAAAAAAAAAATTATTGAGACAATTGATATTGGACTGCTGGTGGAATCTGGGCCACAGTATATCAAAAGAGAGTTAGATGTGGTCCTTACGGCTAAAGGGATCAAAGGGTATGGAGAGAAAGCAGGAATGGAGTACTGAAGTTGCATGATCAGCCAAGATCATATTGAATGGTAGTGCAGGCTCGAAGGGCCGAATGGCCTACTCCTGCACCTATTTTCTGTTTCTATCAGGACTCTCCTTTTCAGGAGCAAGAGCTTCATCAGATATGATTCATGAAGTGAACTGTAATGACCAGCAGAAAGGCAAGTGCCTGTGAGGCTTGTGTCCTGCAAATTGACTGGCAAAGTAGGGTTGCTGATTCCATTTGTCAAATGCGGGGGTATTGATGGAGCATTTCACCGACCGTAGCCAAGAAGCAAGCTACAGCTTACACCGTATACTTTCCCCCCTCTCGGTTAGCTGAAGCCTGGATTGGCCAATCAGGCAGCATCCATCATCCCCGGACCCCTTGATGTGTACAATTTCTGTTTAATAGACAAAGTGCAATTTGATGTATTTTATGTGACAAAAGCCACAGCCACCGTATGCATTTCAATTATATCTCACACTGCTTCCATTAACCCCCTACTGACATTTCCAAATACACAGTTCCAGTAGTTGATAGGGCCGGCGTAGAAGGAAAATATAGTCTGCGGTACAAATCATAATGCAAGGGCCACCGAGACATCGCTGCCATCGCTTTATTTTGTTTCAATAGCACTCGGAATTCCCGTTCCCGGTGCTCCGGACTGGACATTGTGGAGCAGTGTCATCCTGGTCCGTTCAACAAGGTCTCGCGTTCCTGCAGCCGTCTGGCTGGTCGGTGGATGCGGGAGTCTTCCAGAAATATTAACCTTTGTCTGTTTGTTTTCCCAGTTTGTTTCCTCCTCCTCACCCTCCTCCCTCTTCCTCACCCTCCTCCCTCTTCCTCACCCTCAATCTCCATCTCCTCACCCTCAATCTCCATCTCCTCACCCTCCTCCCTCTTCCTCACCCTCAATCTCCATCTCCTCACCCTCAATCTCCATCTCCTCACCCTCAATCTTCTCCTTAACCTCACACACCCTCAATCTCATCCTCACCCTCCCCCTCCTCACCCTCACTCCCCACCCTCACCCTCACCCTCCTCCTCCTCACTCCTCACCCCTCATTCTCACCCTTCTCCTCACCCTCAATCTTCTCACCCTAAATCTTCTCACCCTCTTCCTCAACCCTTCCCTCCTCAGCCCCTCCTCACCCCTTCTCCCTCCTCTCACCCTCCTTACCCTCCATCTCAATCTTCCCTTCACCCTCCTTCTCCTCCTCACCCTCCACCTCAGTCTTCTCCTCACACTCCATCTCCTCCTCCTCGGTCTTCTCCTCGGTCTTCTCCTCGGTCTCCTCAGTCTCCTACTCCTCAACCTCCTCCTCACCCCTCCTCCTCCTCCTCACACTCTTCCTCACCCTCCTCCTCTTCCTCCTCACCCTCCTCCTCACCCTCCTCACCACCCTCCTCCTACCCTCCTCACTCTCAACTTCCTCACCCTCAACCTCCTCACCCTCAACCTTCTCACCCTCAACCTCCTCACCCTCAATCTCCATCTCCTCTTCTTCCACCTCAACCCCTCTTCCTCAACCTTCTCCACCTCCTCCAAAACCTTTTACTCAGCCTCCTCCTCTTCCTCCGCCACCTTGTCCTCTTCCATGTCCTCCTCCTCCCCTCCTGAAGGTTCTGACTTTTACATGGGCCAGACTCATGGCTACCACCTGCACCTCATCTTATCTCAGTGACTAGGCATCATGCGTTAGCCTAGCATCAGCAGGCTATTGCACTGGGGGGCATCACCGCCGAGCTTCATCCTGTTTTCACCTGATACAGACAGAAACACCCTTCAATATCCTTCCTATGAAGACAATGCCCTGGATGACCAATGCCACATACAGCAACAACACAATCTCTCTTTTAATTTCTACTCTCCTCCTGCTACCCAGAGGGGGAAATGAGAAGGATGTTTTTGTCTTACGCAGCGAGTTGTTTTGCTGTGGAATGCACTGCCTGAAAGGGCGGTGGGGGCACATTCGATAGTAATGTTTAATAGGGAATTGGGTGTTGATACTTGAAAAGGAAAAAAAATTAATTGCAGGGCTACGGGGAAAGAGCAGTGGGTGTGGGGGAGTGGGACTAATTGGATAGGTCTTTCAAAGGGCTGACACACGCATAATGGGCCAAATGGCCTCCTTCTGCGTTGTATGATTCTATAAATGAAAGCTGCTAGTCAAGGTCAGGTGAGAAATCAGCCAGGATTCCCACTCCTGGTTGCTATTCGTGACATCTGTCAGAAAGTGGGCATAGATGTAAACTGTAGAGTGAATCAGGCTCAGCTGAGATAAGCCTCACGAGCTTGTCGCTCCTGCTGGATAGTCTGTGTGTTCGGGTGTAGGCTGGAATGGGCTGGGCTGTGAGGTCCCCAAGGTCAAACTGCCTGTCCTCCTTGTTCTCCTCCTCCCCTCCTCATACCCTCCTCGTACCCTCCTCAGCTTTCTCATCCTCCTCCCCTCCTCAGCCTCCTCCTCCCCTCCTCGTCCTCCTCTTACCTTCCTCAGCATCTTCGTGCTCCTTGCCTCCTCGTACCCTCCTCCCCTCCTTGGCCAGCTCCGCCTCCTCAGCCTCCTCCTCCCCTTCTCGTACCCTCCTCAGCATCTTCATCCTCCTCACTGCCTCATCCTCCTCCACCTCCTCCTCCCCTCCTCAACCTCATAGTCCTCCTCGTCCTCCCCTCCTCAGCATCTTCATCCTCCTCACTGCCTCATCCTCCTCCTCCCTTCCTCGTCCTCCTCATACCATCCTCAACCTCATAGTCCTCCTCGTCCTCCCCTCCTCAGCCTCCTCCTCATCATCCTCATCCTCCTTGGCCTCGTCCTCCGCTTCCTCATCTTCCTCCTTTCCTTTGTCCTCATCCGCCTCCTCGTCATGCATGAATTGGGAGATTGGATGCCCCCTTTAAACAGTATATGAAAGAAAGAAGTTGCATTAATATAGCATCTTTCACCACCTCAGGAAGTCCCGAAGCGCTTTACAGCCAATGAAAGTACTTTTGATGTGCAGTCATTATTGTACTGCAGGCATTGGAAAAAAGGGAAAGAACATCAAACCCAGCGTGATCAGTAAATGTTCAGCACTGTATCAGCAGGTAAAGACAATGTTATAGTGCGGATGGCAGAATTAAGTGTTACCTATATTGCTGCATGCAGGTAGCAGCCCTTGAATTACAGTTCGACCCACTGTTCCCTCTGAGCTGTGCGCGTGCATTAATCGGGAAGGTACCGCGCAGGCCTCCCACAAGCTGTTTGTGCTTGAGATACCATGGTTATGCAGGTGTCTGCACAACAAATTTAAAGGTACCAAGCACAAAAATAAATAATTTAGAGGGAACAGTGGTTAGAACGGAACATCTTCGGGCTTTTTCTCCAATTTTCCCCAATTCACCAACAATACATCTGGAAAGTAATTCTTTCCTTTCACCCAGGTTTTCAGGCTAGTTGCTGCACCTTCAGAAATGTGCAGCTGTGTTCCATAAAGAACCACTCATTCCTTTACAGGTTAGTTAGTGTCCGACATGGAGCATGTGCAAATAACAGCAAGTTGCATTTATAGAGCGCCTTTATAATGTCCCCAGGCGCTTCACAGGAGCGGTTATCAAACAAAATTTGACACCGAGCCACATAAGGGGAAATTAGGACAGATGACAAAGAGGGAGGTTTTAAGGAGCATCTTAAAGGAGGAGAGGGAGGTAGAGAGGTGGAGATGTTTAGGGAGGGAGTTCCAGAGCTCAAGGCCCAGACATCTGGGCAATGGTTGAGCAATGTATATTGGGGATGCGCAAGGGGGCTAGAATTGGAGAGATCTCAGGAGGGTTGTAGGACTGGAGCAGGTTACAGAGGCGGGGAGGGGCGAGGCCATGGAGGGATTTGAAAATAAGGATGAGAATTTTAGAATCGAGCCATTGCCGGACTAGGATCCAATGTCGGGATGGAATTGAAAAGTAGAGACTTTATGCTAAGTCTGCCCAATCTTCTCCCTCCACGAATCACTCTAAAAATCCAATCATTCACATTTTGCAAACAAAGGTTCTTGTATTCTCGTCGCCAAATGTTATGTATGCAATAAAGGTTCAAACTGAGTACTGTTTAACTAAGCAAGGTACAACCTTGGCTCTGCTTTATTTAGGCCCAAAGTGCCTGACTCTCAAAATGGCTGGCCTTTTATACCAGAGCAGCACCATGTACGTGCTGCTCAGTGGCCTCCAACAATGACGCCATCTGGTGGCTACAACCAGAATGTACATACATGACATAGGGTTTATTTCTAGAAGGATAGAATTGAAAAGTAGGGAAGTTGTACAAAACCTGTATCGAACCTTCATTGGACCACACTTGGAGTACTGTGTGCAAATCTGGTCGCCATTTTATAAAAAGGATACAGAAGTACTGGAGAGAGTGCAAAACATATTTACAAGGAGGATACCAGAAATGCGAATGTACACCTATCAGGAAAGGATGAACAGGCTGGGTCTCTTTTCTCTTGAAAAGAGAAGGTTGGGGGGTGGTGACCTAATAGAGGTCTTTAAAATGATGAAAGGTTTTGATAGAGTGGATACAGAGAGAGTGTTTCCACTTGTTGGAACGAGTAAAACTAGAGACCATCAATATAAGATAGTCACCAGGAAATCCAACAGGGAATTCAGAAGAAACTTCTTTACCCAGAGAGTAGTGAGAATGTGGAACTCGCTACCACAGGGAGTGGTTGAGGCGAATAGTATAGATGCATTTAAGGGGCAATTAGTCAAGCATATGAGGGAGAAGGGAATAGAGGGTTATGCTGATAGATTTAGATGAGGAAAGACAGGAGGAGGCTCGAGTGGACATAAACGCTGGCATGGACTGGTTGGACCGAATGGTCTGTTCTTGTGCCTTATACTCTATGTAATCCTATGTAAGCACAGGGGTGGTGGGCGAACAGGAGGGACCTGTTAGGCATCAGAGTTTTGGATGAGCTCAAGTTTACAGAGGGTGCAAGGTAGGATGCCGGCCAGGAGAGGGTGGGAATAGTCGAGTCGAGAGGTAACAAAGGTATGGGTGAGGGTTTCAGCAGCAGATGAGCTGAGGGAGGGGCGGAGACAGACGATATTACGGAGCTGGAGGCATGTGGTTTTGGTGATGGCGAGGATATGGGGGTCGGAAACTCAACTTTTGACACAGCTTTAGAATTTGACAGAGAGCCAGACAGCAAAAATAAAGAGAGGCAAAAGATAGGCTATTGCAAAGAAGAAGAAAAAAATCAAAGTTCGAAAATCTAAAGGGAAAAAGACGGGGAGGGAGAGCGAGAGGAAAAGAGCTAGAGAGAGACACACAGTCTCTTTGTCTTTGAAGGGATGATCGAAAGGGACAAAGATATACAAAAGGGAAACAGAAAGACACAAACATATAAAGAAATGGCAAACATTAATCATGGAAAGACAGACTAAAACAAAAAAGAAATTAAAAGACGATGACAAGGATATATTTCTGCAGATTTGGCATCGGGACACTGAGCGAAATTAGAAAGCATGATTTGCCAGTGAGATAATAGCAGGACTGTGACTACATGCTGTTCAGCCATGATGAACATTTGTAATGAATTCATATCTCAGTCTGGTTTAATCACATGCTATCCTGTCAACCTTACTGGTGCTGTTATTTTATGAGATGTTACGGCTGGCCACCACAAAATCTCCAAGTCTATTTTGTTAATAAATCAACTGTAAATGCTTGCTTTTCTCACTGTCTGAGGAGACATAGCTGTGGGTAAAACATATGCAAGTAATACGTTCGCTGGGCAGGAGGAGGATGCTCGGTTAGAAATTTGTTTTTTTAATTGACAGATTGCTTGTGGTAAAATCCCAATATTAATTATTCTGTTGCCAACAGTGCCAATTAAGGAACATGTCAGCGATGAGCCAAGTCAATGATTCAGGAAATAATTTCACCATTCAGATCTCAAGTTGCCTGCATGCCTTTATTGGAATGGATATGGTTTTCCAAGTTAACATTTACAATCAATGGTTGTAAAAGCTCTGGAATTCCATCCATATACCTCTCCACCCCTCCCGCTCTCTTTCCTCCTTTTAAGATGCTCCTTAATTCCTAGCTCTTTCACCAAGCTTTTTTGTCAACTGTCCTAATATTTCCTTATGTGGCTTGGTGTCAAATAACGCTCCTGTGAGGCGTCTTGGGACATTAAAGGTGCTATATAAATGCAAGTTGTTTTTTGTTTAGAAGGTCCAGCACTGCAATTTGTTGGCCTATAGCTAAGGGGTGCTGTACAGCAATGGAATTGCATCTCAGAATATGAAATCCCTCCTGCCCTCCCCTCACGCCTGCCAATCCTATCTGGGGAAGATTGTGGGAGAGGCAGAGCTGAGATAAAGTCCTTCTGTTGCGCGTGGTAAATGGAGGATAGATTGAAGGTTGCTTTTCATTAGCATTCAGGCCTTTCCATGTCCGGATTATAGCAGTGCCCACATTATTAATGGGCCATAATTTGCGCCCCCTACGGGTGCGTACAAGGGGTGCATGCGCAGCGCATGCGCGAAAACCGGAACTTGCGATATGCCAAGAATCTTCTTAACAGATCCAACGTATCCCCGGGAACAGGACATTCAACGGCATTACCATTGCCAAATTCTCCACCATCAACATCCTGGGGGGGGTCACCATTGATCAGAAACTTAACTGGACCAGCCACATAAATGCATAAATACGATGGCAACAAGACCTAGAAGGGCCGAATGGCCTACTCCTGCACCTATTTTCTATGTTTCTATGTTTCTATGTTTCTATGTCATGGGGCGGTGGTTAGACTCTCTCTTGTTGGAGATGCTCATTGCCTGGCACTTGTGTGTGGCGTGAATGTTACTTGCCACTTATCAGCCCAAGCCTGGATGTTGTATGACACTATGTGAAGAAGAAAATTATGTTCTCCAGGAGTCCTGGGTAACATTTTATCCTAAGGTACAACAGACAGATTAATTAGTCATTGATGCTTGTGGGACCTATCTGTGTGCCACATGTACCCACATAGCAACAGTAACTGCACAATATAATTGTGTAGGAGGCACTTTGGGATGTTTCTGAGAGACGTGCTATGTAAGTGCAAGTCTTTCCAAGCAGCAAACGTCAACTAAGAGGAAAAGAAGGCTGGCTGTGCCATATGACAGGATTTGCTGCACACAGCCCCTGTGCACTTCTCAGCTGTGTACCACCAATGGCTTCCCTACATAGTGACATTCTAGGTGGCTCAGTGGGTAGCACTCTCACGTCTGAGGCAGAAGGTTGTGGGTTCAAGTTCCTGCAGTGGGATTTGAACCCACAAAATCTAGGCTGACGCTCCCAGTGCAGCACTGAGGGAATGCTGCACTGTTGCAGGAGCTGTCTTTTGGATGGACATAAAAGGTGGAAGTAAAAGATCCCATGATATGAAGAAGAGCAGGGGAGTTCACCCCGGTGTCCTGGTCAATATTTATCCCTCAACTGACATCACTAAAACAGATTATCTGGTCCATTATCTCATTGCTGTTTGTGGGAGCTTGTCGTGCGCAAATTGACTGCTGCGTTTCCCACGTTACAATAGTGACTGTACTCCAAAAGTACTTTATTGGTTTGTAAAGATCTTTGGGACGTCCTGAGGTGGTGAAAGGTGCTTATGCCTTGCATTTCTTCCTAGTGTCTCCTTGGGATAATTTGCACCAGTGAGTGAAATCTCTCCGAGCTGAGAATAAAAAGAAAATATATTCAAGAAATAGTTTCTGTTCCCATTGATGTCACTTCCAATATTTCCCAAGTGGATCTGAATATATTCCACAATCTCTCTAACACAACACTGAGAACTGTGCATTAAGCGCGACACTGATTAAATACCGCTGCTTCAGCATATTCTCTCTCATGTCACTGATGCTGCAGTGACTAATTTGAACAGAGTACAGCAATTTCCTCCATGGAAAATAATGCATTTCTCTCTCTGTTTTCAACGGCAAGTCATCAGTTACAAAGCAGTGTTGGTGAGAGTCTTAATTTCTTTGCCTTTGCTGAATAAGTAGACTGCTAAAATATTCTACGTTGAATCACGTGTGTAGTTCTTTTAAGTAAAAAGTATCCCACTCAATTTTCCTTCCTCCACTCCTTAAAGGAAAAAAATAATTTACATTTCAATAGCGCCTTTCACAACTTCAAGATGCCCCAAAGCACTTTGCAGCCAAAGAATTACTTTTGAAATGCAGTCACTGTTGCACTGTAGGAAATGCGGTAGCCAAATTGCAAACAGCAAGGTCCCTCATACAGCAATGTGATAAGAACAGCAGGAATAGGAGCAGGAGTAGGCCATTCGGCCCCTTGAGCCTGCTCCGCCATTCAATAAGATCATGGCTGATCTGGTCCTGGCCTCAACTCCACTTTCCTGCCTACTCCCCATAACCCTTGACTCCCTTATCGCTCAAAAATCTGTCGATCTCCACCATAAATATAACCAATGACTCCTCCTCCACAGCTCTCTGGGGTAGAGAATTTCAAAGATTCACGGCCCTCTGAGAGAAGAAATTCCTCTTCATTTCCGTTTTAAAGGGGCGACCCCTTATTCTGAAACTATGCCCCCATGTTCTAGATCCCCCCACAGGGGGATACTTCTTCTCTGCATCTACCCTGTCAAGTGCCCTCAGAATCTTATATGGTTCAATAAAATCACCTCTCATTCTTCTAAACTCCAAGTATAGGTCTAACCTGCTCAATCTTTCTTCATATGACAACCCCTTCATCTCAGGAATCAACCTCCTCTGAACTGCCTCCAATGCAAGTATATCCCTCCTTAAATATGAAGACCAAAATTGTACGCAACACTCCAGGTGTGGTCTCACCAATGCCCTGTACAGTTGTAGCAGGACTTCCCTACTTTTATACTCTATCCCCCTTTGTAATAAAGGCCACCATTCCATTGGCCTTCCTGATTACTTGCTGTACCTGCACACTAACTTTTTGTGTTTCATGTACAAGGACCCCCAGGTCTCTCTGTACTGCAACACTTTATTATCTCTCCCCAATTTTTGCCCACTCACTTAGCCTATCTATATCGCTTTGCAGATTCTTTGCGTCCTCCTCCCAATTTGCTTTCCCACCTATCTTTGTATCATCAGCAAATTTGGTTACATTGCACTCGGTCCCTTCATCCAAGTCATTAATACAAGGTACAGATTGTAAATAGTTAAGGCCCCAACTCTGATCCATGTGGCACCCCACTAGTTACAGATGTGGCTGATCTTCTACCTCAACTCCACCTTCCCGCATTATCCCCATAACCCTTGATATCCAAAAGTCCATCGCTCTCAATCTTGAATATACTTGACGACTGAGCATCTGCGGCCCTTTGGTCTGGAGAATTCCAAAGATTCACAAACCTTTGAATACTTTTTTTTATTGTGATTTTTGGTTGAGGGATAAATATTGTCCAGGACACCAAGGAGAACTATTTCCTTCAAAATAGTGCACAGGTCTCATCAAAGAGGCTAGATTATGTGCTCCAGCCATTATAGAGTTGGACATGAACCCACAACCTTCAGACTCAGAAGGCAAGAGTGCTACCCGCTGAGCCACAGCTGACAACTTGCTGCAAGTGCTGTTCCTTGTCTCATGAGTGAATGCATGGAGGTTAGAGGAAGACAGAATGGGGCTGATCCCCCAAAGTAATCTGCCGACCCTCACGGTCCAGGCTGTCAAGTGAAGGGAGGTCACTCTGCCCTTTCGGAGAGGTGGTGGATAAAATTGGAAACAGATTCCCGTTGACAAACAGTTACTAGCAGGCAAAGTGAAAAAGGCAGCAAAACAATTATCTGGAAAATTGGAAACAAGATGCAGAGTGGAAATTACACAGCAATTTGTGGAAGAAGCGTTTCACTGAAGCAGCTTTAGAAGGACATTATCTACAATCAGGGAATAAAGGGTTATGGGGAGCGGGCAGGTAAGTGGAGCTGAGTCCATGATCAGATCAGCCATGATCTTATTGAATGGAGGAGCAGGCTCGAGGGGCCTTATGGCCTACTCCTGTTCCTATTTCTTATGTTCTTATCTCATGGTCCAGGATTGTTTGGTTTTCAGTAGGGCATGGTTGCTGTGGCCAGCTGGTGTCGTGACGACCATTTGAGGGATGGGGAGGGCATTCCCTACTGCAGCAGAAGTTGTCTTTATTTTTCACACTGCAAACATAGAATCGTAGAATGAAATAGCACAGAATGAGGCCATTCCGCCCATCGGGTCTGTGCTGACTCTTTGAAAGAGCTGTCCAATTAGTCTCACTTTATCCCTGTCGCTCTGCAAATTTGTGCTTTTTATTTATATATCTGTAATGTATTTGCTTCATGGGGTCTTTGCTTAAGAATTCATAGCAACACATTGCTATTAAGAACTAGTTGATTTGTTAACAAAGGTTTAACAATCACACGACACATTATCAGTTCATCCACTGGGCTCACAACTGCATACCTCATCGTGGACGACCTGGAACCAACTGACTGGGGTTTTATTGAGTCCTGTGAACATCACCTGACTGGCTAAGCCACTCATAATGCAACAGTTCTACAAACCTGTGAGCATTCTCACAGGGGCGTACGTTATAATATCCAATTCCCTTTTGAAAGTTACTATTGAATCTGCTTTCTCCTTTCAGGCAATGCATTCCAGATCGTAAGAACTCACAGCGTAGAATTCTACTTGTCACACATCTGGTCCTTTTACCAATGCGTGTTGGTGTCGTACTGAACTTAGTTGTTTCAGATGTTCATTGAGTAAAAGTAAAAGATTCTTTATTCTCTGTGGCATACTTGTCACCTTCTGATGGACGAGCAGAGCAAAAACATTAAACAAAGCTGTATTGGTGACTATATATAGGCACAGGTCATCACAGGAACTGGATATTTTTTTGTTTGTTCATTGGATGTGGGCGTTGCTGGCAAGGCCGGCATTTATTGCCCATCCCTAGTTGCCCTCGAGAAGGTGGTGGTGAGCCGCCTTCTTGAACCGCTGCAGTCCGTGTGGTGAAGGTGCTCCCACAGTGCTGTTAGGGAGGGAGTTCCAGGGTTTTGACCCAGTGATGATGAAGGAACGGCTGATATATTTCCAAGTCAGGATGGTGTGTGACTTGGAGGGGAACGTGGAGGCGATGGTGTTCCCATGCACCTACTGCCCTTGTCCTTCTAGGTGGTAACGGTCGCAGGTTTGGAAAGAAGAAAGCTGTACCAAATCCAAAAAAGAATTATAGTTGACAAGCACAAAACAGAATGGTAACTTGGAGCAGGTCCCTGTCAAAATGGCTGCTCCAGGTCATTGTGCCTAGTGCTTTTTCACTGCAAGGTCAGAATATTTCTCTCCTATTCCTCCTCATCCCACATGCCTTTCCTCCTCCCTGCTGAAATGAAGACTCGTCGGACTGTGTCTTACTGAACCTCGATATTAACCAGTGCCTCAAAACTGTGAGGCTCCTTACCTCCCTTCGCCTTCCCTACCTCCTACAATACAAAATAAGGAGATAATTTTCATTGCTATAGCCCCTTTCATGACCTTAGAATGTCCCAAAACACTTCACCGCTATTGAAGTACCTTTGAGATGTTGTCACTGTTGTAATACAGGAAATGATGCAGCCAACTTGTGCACAGCAAGATCCCACAAGCAGCAATGTGATGCATGACCTGATAATCTGTCTTGACGATATTAGTTGAGGGACAAATGTTGGCGAGGACACCGAGGAGGGCTCCCAGCGCTTCTTCGAAATAGTGCCATGGTATCTTTAATATCCATCTGAAAGGGCAGCTGGGGCCTTGGTTTAACATCTCATCCAAGAGATGGTAATTCTGATAGTGCAGGACTCTCTCACTACCACAGTTTCTCAAACCCCCAACTTACATCACCTATGCATTACTTCTTGGTTTCTGCTCTGAACTTTGGACTATGTGTCTTGACCCTGGATTTCTCTATAAAAAGGACTCAAGACAGAGAAATTACGGCATCGAGAGCGTGCAGAAAACAAGTGCAGGCAGCGGAAGGAGCGTGCGGCAAACCAGACTCCCCACCCACCCTTTCCTTCAACCACTGTCTGTCCCACCTGTGACAGAGACTGTAATTCCCGTATTAGACTGTTTCGTCACCTAAGAACTCACTTTTCGAGTGGAAGCAAGTCTTCCTCGATTCCAAAGGACTGATGATGATGTGACATTGATCTCTCTCATCAACCCTGTGCAACTTCCTGAGCAGCAGGGGTACTCTCAAGTCCAGGTAATGAACACATAATGTGGTGCTCTCCAACTGCAAATTTCATGTTAACTCAATACTATGTGATTAAAATGTTATAATATGCTCAGAACCATTAGTGTGATTCTCCAGAGGGCTGAAAGTGGTCTCACTGGATTAGTACTAAGCATCTGCATGTCAACTGTCTGGACATCTCCTGTTACATCATGTTAGTATGGATGCCACAATCTCCAAGGTGATGATTACATCTGATTGTGCATGTTGGTGCACGTCAATAAATTATCGGATTAAGTGTCTGGCTCTCGAGATCTTGTTAAAGACATGAGGCTAAGAGTACCATATCAAGTGACTTACATTCTCTCCCCTCCTTCCCTGAATCTGTTTTGACACCTGATTCTCCAAATACTGGCAGGCCTCTAGGTCATCCTCAACATATGAGCCTAGGCGCCGAGTGTTGTTCGGTTGTTTGATCGTGGTGTACGGGCAGTGTAGCTGAACTTATTCCTGTTCTTCCTCGACTCATGCATATATTGCAGTCGGTCAGCTGTGGCTCAGCGAGTAGCACTTTTCGAGTCAAAAGGTAGTGAGTTCAAGTCCGACTTCAGGGAGTTGAGCACATGATCCAGGATGACACTGAGGGAGCGCTGCACTGTCAGAGGTGCCGTCTTTCGGATGAGACGTCGGACCGAGGCTCCCGTCTGCCCTCTCAGGTGGACGTAAAAGATCTTGCGGCACTATTTGGAAGAGAAGCAGGGGAGTTCTCCCTGGTGTTTCGACCAATATTTATCACTGAAACAGACGATCTGTTCATTATCACATTGCTGTTTGTCGGAGCTTGCTTTGTCAGAGCAAAGTTACTGATGCAATTCCTGCACTTCAAAAGCATTTAATTGGCTGTGAGTCCGCACTGGAATGCCTGAGGCCGCGAAAGGCAAGTTATTTGCTTTCTTTCTTTCTGTCACTAAATTAGAATCACTTGGTTTTCCTCTCCCTCCAACTGCCTTGAGTCCTGAGACAGTTCCAGCACCCCTGCCACTGCTCCACCGAGACCAGATGACTCATCATACTATAGCTTGCACGTGGGACATGGTCGCTTTCACTCGGTACCAACTCGTGGAACTTCAATCAGCTACAGTACCAGCTGATTATTAACCTTTGTGTTGAAATTCAGCTTCATCACACCACTTCCCAATCCGATTTGCTCCTTCCGAGGACCTCGTATGTGTGGAGCTCACGGCCTCGCTTTCATTTCTCAAATCTACATACTGTTAAACTCAAGCTTGGCAGTGATTCATTGCTTCTTGATTGACATTGATTGATATTTCCTCTGCTATTTTAGTATCGGGTTGCCAATCCTCCAGGAGTCTCCAGCAATTGAAGATTAATCTCGGGACACTACTGGCAGCAACACCCAGGGAGAAACATTATAGGGGCATAAATAAAATAATGACCCATCATTTGCAGTCAGCGGTGAATCCAAGTGTCACTACGTGCTGAGCTTCTACCTGTCCCCGGTGTTGCGAAGGATGGGTCTGGCCACGCTGCCGCGAAACGCCCCCACCAGCTGGACCATGCCTGTCCACCCGTCCTTCGTGGAAAAGCTTTTCAGAAAAAACCCCTTTGACCACAAGGCCATAAAGCAGTGGTCGGCACGTAAGGTCCTGGACGCCCTACGAAAGAAGGAGAGGGTGGACCCTGTCGGGTGGTTGCCCGAGCAGACTGACAAACTCGTCTGGCAGAACGTCTCATTGTCAGAGCTTTCACACAAGTACCAAGGCGTAGCTTGGTTGGCGGTGAGGAGGGCCCTACCCGTCAGATCCTTCATGCACAGCCGGGGTTTCAGAGACACGGCCCTCTGCCCCCGAGATGGCTGTGGTGCGGATGAGACAGTCATCCATCTCCTTTGGGATTGCCCCTTTGCAAGACAGGTCTGGATGGAGATGCAGTGGTTGCTGTCGAGGTTCATCCCAAGCAGCTCCGTAACACAGGACTCTGTGCTCTCCGGGCTGTTCCCAGGGACACACACCGAGACAGACATCGTCTGCTGCTGGAGGGCCATCAACTCGGTCAAAGACGCACTTTGGTCTTGCCGAAACTTGCTGGTCTTCAGAGCAAGGAGATGTCCACGTCTGCGTGTTGCAGACTGACGCAATCCAAGATCCAGGATTACGTGCTGAGGGACGCAGTAAAGATTGGTGCAGTCGCCGCAAAGGCACGGTGGGGAAGGGCCACAGTATAAGGTATCAGTCTAAAACTCTTCTCGGGCTGTACTTGTGAACTTTTTGTATACATCGACCACCATGATCTGAAAAAAACCTATGCAGTGCCATGTATAATGCAAGTTCTGTTTAATAATGTATGTTGCAAAGAAATGTAACTGTACCCTCACCCATTCCGTGTACCGTATAGTGCCACGAGTAAAGCAATATGATGACTGCCTTACAATGTATCCTGGATTGTACTGCAATGTACCTCGAAATGTAAAGCAAGCAAATCTATTGAACGGAACTGCTGTTAGCATCCAAATGTACTGAACTGCCTTCCAATGTATTGTGCAAATTTTAATATGAATAAAGTATATTTTGAAATTTTAAAAAAGTCAGCGGTGAATCCAAAGTGTTCTCCCCTGGCCCCCAGAAGTAAGCTTCCCGCAAAATCTCGGCATCTCTGGCGAGAAGGTCGACTTTTCCAATGCGTAATTGAAATCAGCGCAAGTTAATGGGGAACCCCTAGTGCGAGCTGCTGTGACGTCAAAGAGCTGTCTCAAGCAACCAATCAAAACGCAGAATTCTCACAGACACCGTACCAGGAAGTGGGCTACTCTGCTTTGATTCTAACTTTTTTTTTAATGTTAGAGAGAGCAAAACAAAGATTGGGGTTCTCGCGTGTGGAAAGGGCAAACCTGAAATAAAGATTCCTTAAGTTCTTAAACTTAAAAAAAAAACTCTTTCAAAAAGTTACATTTTTATTAAAATGGATAAAATTAGTTTTTCAGGGCTTATAACCTTTGTTTAGCAGTCAATATGCTGTAAAAACTCCAGTTACACCTAATCCAAAAGGCGCTAACATTGAATGGGGTATTTAACAACGATATTTCTGCGGAAGTGATAATGGGCCTGAATTCACGGCTCCTGCGGGTGAGTATGAGGTGCACACGCGTCCTGAGGGGCCCCGCAAATTTGGGGAGTCGGCATGCACTGAAACCCAGAACTTGCGGTCGGCCAACAATCCTCTTGACAGATCGCACGCATCCGAAGGTAAACGGCCTCCACGGGCGGAGTGTTGGGCTATTTTCCCCACCTCTGCCTAGCCCGTGATAATTTTAAAGGACAGAAGAATAATTTTTTTTCAATGATCTAAACTTTTAAAATCCTGTAAAATAAGGTACGCTTATTTTTCTTGCCTTTTAAGGTATGTAAATTTATTTTCCAAAAAATTACATTTTTGTTTTAATTAATTAAATTCCATTTTGATTAATTTTAAATGTGATGTTTTAAAAAAAATGTATTTTAAGTGTTTGTGTGTGTTTTTGGAGGGTATTGACATTCATACTTACGGTGATTCCGTATATACGGAACTCACCACAAGTGTGAATGGGAATACCCCTACTTTGATTGGTTGGGCCGGCCCATGTGATCCTAGGGATGCGTGCGAAATGTCCGCGTACCCTGGGATACGTGGGTTTCCATTTCTACGCAGGCCTTCGCGTAGAGGCCCAGGGCCGCCAGTCTCCGAAAACTCCCGGACCACCAGGTAAGTTGGTCGATATTTCTTCTGCAATTTCCGCACCAATGTTATTGTCCGTTTCCCTGATTGGAGAGATTTCACTGAATGGGTGGGGAGTACGGGGGGTGGCGGGGGGTGGGGGGGAGAGGGTGTGACAGCGCCGCCTGTGGAGCAGCAGTGAATTACAGACCACGTTCAGCTGCTGATGCTCTAAAACCTGAAGCTGCAGTCAGTTTCGAAGGCGAAATGACGAAAGCTGCCACTTCGCTGTCATCAGCACCGCAAACTCTGAGTTTTAGTCAGTTTCTTTGAAACTTTCCATTATGTATGCAATAAAGGTTCAAAGTATTGATTAACTAAGCAAGGTACAACCTTGGCTCTGCTTTATTTAGGCCCAAAGTGCCTGACTCTCAAAATGGCTGGCCTTTTATACCTGAGCAGCGCCATGTGTGTGCTGCACAGTGGCCTCCAACAATGACACCACCTGGTGGCTACAAACAGAATGTACATACATGACACTTTCAATGATTAGTGATAAAAGTTTGTGAGAAAAGAGTGACGAGGGAAAAGGATGTTTTACTGGACGGAGCAGTTGGAGACGGGAGTTCTTGTGATATAACCCCGGGCCTGAGCCCTTTCACCCAAGGTTTCTCAGAGTAAATGAAAGAACTGCTTCGTCCACACATCCGTCTTTTGGATGAGATATTAACCCGAGGCCCCGTCTACTCTCTCGGGTGGATGTTCATGATCCCATGGCAGCATTTGGAAGAAGAGCAGGCGGGTTCTCCAGTGCCCTGGCCATGTTTATCCCTCAACCAGCACATGACATTAAGAAATAAAACATAGAAAATAGGTGCAGGAGTAGGCCATTCGGCCCTTCGAACCTGCACCGCCATTCAATGAGTTCATGGCTGAACATGCAACTTCAGTACCCCATTCCTGCTTTCTCGCCATACCCCTTGATCCCCCTAGTAGTAAGGACTACATCTAACTAATAGGAGCAGGAGTCAGCCATGTGGCCCCTTGAGCCTGCTCCGCCATTTAATAAGATTATGGCTGATCCGATCATGGACTCAGCTCCACTTCCCTGCTCTCTCCCCATAACCCCTTATCTCCTTATCATTTAAGAAATTGTATATTTCTGTCTTAAATTTATGCAATATCCTAGCTTCAACAGCTCTCTGAGGCAGCGAATTCCACAGATCCACAACCCTCTGAGAGAAAAAATTTCTCCTCATCTCAGTTTTAAATGGGCAGCCCTTTATTCTAAGATCATGCCCTCCAGTTCTAGTCTCCCCCATCAGTGTAAACATCCTCTCTGCATCCACCTTGTCAAGCCCCCTCATAATCTTATACTTTTCGATAAGATCACCTCTCATTCTTCTGAATTCCAATGATCTGATCATTGTCACATTGCTTTTTGTGGGAGCTTGCTGTGCGCAAATTGGCTGCTGCGTTTCCTATACTACCACATTGTCTACACTTCCAAAAAAAGTACTGCATTGGCAGTAAAGAACTTTGGGATGTCATGAGGCCATGATGGGCGCTGTAGAAATATGTCTTGTTTTTGCAGGAATCGGTCCAACCAGAGTTGATAGATGTAATATATTCTTTACGATATCAGAAACACACTGCACACAGGTGAATTTGTCACACCATGCCTTTTGTTATAGACATCAGCAGTTGCATTACCACAGTCGCTCACTAGGTGGAGCAGCAGTCCAGTGGGTGGCACTATATTACAATAACCCTGGTTTAGTAGTGCCCTAAGCCATGGGTCCTATCCTTACACCCAAGCTTTTTGCAGTCGAAAACAGAATAACCAATCCTCCACCCATCGTGACCCACGTTAACGATCCCTTCGCCTTCTGGAACATTCTTTGTATGGGCGCTGGTTAATGTTGGAAATTTGCACCTGTTCAATCAGGATCGGAGCAAGCTGTCCCTGGAACTCTCAATGTGGCAGGCAGAAGTAAAACAGTTGATTTAATCGATGGTTGCATACAGTTAACATTGATTTATGAGCCAGGTTTGCAAATGTCATTTCATTTCATTGTCAATTAGCCTGCAGTAGCTGGTAGTGTACTAAAGAAATTTAGGTTGATAAGCTGTTGGCTGTATCGCCTGATCCCTAATTTCCCTTCTGTCACACGAGTGGTATGGAGGAATAGAGTACAAAAGCTAGGAAGCTGTGCTTAAACACCGGTTAGGCCACAGCTGGAATGTTGTGGCCAATTCTGGGAACCGCTCTTTAGGAAGGATGTCAAGGCCTTGGAGAGGGTGCAGAGGAGATTTACTGGAATGGTACCAGGACGAAGAACTGGGGTTGTTCTCCTTGGAGCAGAGAAGTTTAAGGGGAGATTTGATAGAGGTGTTCAGAATTATGAAGAGTTTTGATCGAGTAAATAATGAGAAACTGTTCCCATTGGCGGAAGGGTCGAGAAGCAGAGGACACAGATTTAAGGTGATTGGCAGAAGAACCAAAGGCAACGTAAGAACAAACTTTTTTACGCAGCGAGTGGTTAAGATCTGGAATGCACTGCCTGAAAGGGTGGTGGAGGCAGACTCCATTTCAACTTTCAAAAGGGAGTTGGATAAGTATCTGAAGGAATAGAATTTTCAGAGCTCCAGGGAAAGGGCGGGCGAGTGGGACTAACTGAGAGTCAGCATGGGCTCGACGGACCAAATGGCCTTCCGTGCTGTAACCATTCTATGATTCTATGACCAAAGAACCAGAGGCAACATGAGAAAAAAAAATTTTTAAGAGCTAGCTGTATGATCTGAAATGCACTGACTGAAAGGGAGGTGGAAGCAGTTTCAATCATAACTTTCAAAAGGGAATTGGACAAATGCTTGAAGATTTAAAAAGTTGCTCGGCTATTGAGAAAGGAGAATGGGATTAACTGGATAGCCCTTTCAAAGAGCCAGCACAGGCACGATGGACCGAATGGCTGCCTCCTGTTCTGAATTATTCGATGAGTGAAAAACCCTAACCCAGAACAAATGTGATAGCCAATGGATTTTGGGCTGAACTGTGAACTTCAATCTAAAGTTATTCCACTTTAACAAATATATATTTTTTTTATTATTTCACTGTAGCAAATCCCTCTCTTTTATTCCCTATCCTCCTCTTATCTCTTGAGATGATACACCACCTATGGCCAAAAAAGTAGCCAGTTAATCTGCTCTCAGGTCTTCGTCAGCAATACTAGAATCTAAGAATTTTCAAAAGCAATAGGAGGCCATTAGGTTGAACACTCCATTCCGTTTATGATTGATCTCAATCCCACCATCTCACCGAATCTCCTAAACCACCTCCCTCTCCAGAACCCACCTGGTTGTTCCAAGATCCAACTTGTCCTGTCTCCTGCTAGTGCCTTTTTTTCAGTGAGTCCATTAGCCTTTCTGTTTATTAAAAAAAACATACGCAAAGTCCCGATTTTAACTCCAGGCAGATTCCCCACTCAGGCCTGAGTTAAAATTACAGTCGGGTCTCAATGATGTCATTGGGCGTATGTAAAAAAGGACCCTGTTGTCTCCGGGTACGTGCTGGCTGCTCAGGAGAGCAGGTTAAAGTTGTAGATGTTGTGATCATGGCGGCTTTCAGACCGGTAAGAGCCAGGGTGATCTTAACGGCCAAGCCGACAGGTTTCTGCCGAGCGAGTAGGGTTAAAATCACCCCCATGGGCTTATTGACTTGCCGCCTTCAAATTATCATTTGAATATTTTCCTGGTTCTGGAGCTCTCCCTCAGAAATTGATGTCACTTGGAACTATAGCCGCAATTTTGCTGACTTTGGGGGGTCCGTGGCGGGTGACGTCCATGGCTGCCTCCATCCGCTCTGTGAAATGAATTTCCCTTGTGAAGCCCGCCAGCCCATTTCCTGGCCAATTAGAGGAGGCGGGTCTGATGATGTCATTTGATGACGTGTCATCAACCGGTTTCCTTAAAGGGACCACGGCCAACTTTAATTTGATATTTGCAGTCAGTGTTTTGCAGCATTAAGTTGCTGCAAACACTGACAAGCACTGCACAGAGGCACAGGGTTGCACCCAGGCTCTCCCATGACTCCCTCCATATGCTTCTGGAAGGAGTCACAGCGTGCAGGGAGCTTCTCTTCCCTTACAATGGGTGGCATAGACCACCCCAGGAGAACAATGCAGCCTGGTTGCACATTGCACAGGAGGACACAAGCAATTGGTCTGGAGAAGCTGGCTGCAGTGGTGCAAATCATTTAATCATCTCAGTAGATCACGAAATGTTACTGCAAAGCCACATTCAACCTCATCGTGCTGTGCCTCTCATCACATCCCCATCACTCTACCTTCCCGACCCTACTCCTGCACATCCTTACTCACACCAACTTACCTTGCATCCACTCATCCCTCTCTCTCTCACTCTCTCCCTCTCTCTCTCTCTCTCTCTCTCGAATCACGTTCCCATCTCACTAGCCATCCTTCACACTCACCCTCATCCTAGTGCAACCATACCAAATAACAACACACAAGGGGTAGGCACTTGTGTATTTTATGCAATGTTCATGGAAAGTTTCTGTTAATGTGCTTTCAAACATTGAAACCTTTATTTTCAATACTTTGCGTTCTTGGACAGATTTGTGTGCACCTTTGCAAGTGATTTAGTGAGCTGCAGTGAATGGTGAGACATCACCGCAATGGTGATGAGTGTGAAAGGGGTAGCCTGGGCATTGTCGGGAGGCTTTATGGTGCTGTTATGGAGTATTACTAACCTGGGGCATCATGTGGCAGCCAGGGTGTACAGCGTCAAGTGAAGTAAATCTGAGTATGGTGAGGCCATCCCTGTGCCAATGTGGTCGGGTACTGATGCCCTGTGTCCTGTGCAGCATCAGTTAATTGCAGAGAAGGTTGGTGTTGTTGGGGCTGATCATGGTGGGATTCTGCGGACCAAGCTGAGAGAGTATAAAAGGAACCCAAGCTGATGGAATAGATGGCATGTAAAGTAGAGATGACAGAAGTGATCTGGCAGTGGTGAGAGAGTTAAGGCATCCTGTATAGAGACTTGTGTAAAGACTTGCATCAGGGTGAATCTGTTGCGGAAATGCAGTGAGGAAGAGCTTGTGGCTGAGGGAAGATATCTCTGTCAGGTGGGAGCTTTTACTTTACATTTGAAGCTGTCAACTCGACAGCTGTTTCAATGGCCACTGAACTCCTGCCTCAGCTTGACAGACATGATCCCTGACCAGTGTGAGCCCCATGGGCGAGCTGTCAAATGCAGAAGGTAAGCTGATAATCATTCTTAAGTGGCTCTGAATAAGCCACTAATTAGCGGAAATAGGTCCCCTGCCGCAATGTGTCGGATCTGCTCAGATAGACCTGATGTCGGGGAAAGACGTGCGGTGGCGGGGTTCACACCGATCCTGTCCACTGACCACCCGCAAAAATTCCAGCCATAGTCTCTTTTATGCAGAGTTCAACATCACCTGGAATACTGCGTACAGTTTTGGTTTCCATATTTAAGAAAGGATATACTTGCTTTGGAGGCAGTTGAGAGAAGGTTCACGAGGTTGATTCCGGAGATGAGGGGGTTGACTGATGAGGAAAGGTTGAGCAGGTTAGGTCTCTACTCATTGGAATTCAGAAGAATGAGAGGTGATCTTATCGAAACGTATAAGATTATGAGGGGGCTTGACAAGGTGGATGCAGAGAGGATGTTTCCACTGATAGGGGAGACTAGAACTAGGGGGCACGATGTTAGAATAAGGGGCCGCCCATTTAAAACTGAGATGAGGAGAAATTTCTTCTCTCAAAGGGTTGTAAATCTGTGGAATTCGCTGCCTCAGAGAGCTGTGGAAGCTGGGACATTGAATAAATTTAAGACAGAGATAGACAGTTTCTTAACCGATAAAGGAATAAGGGGTTATGGGGAGCGGGCAGGGAAGTGGAGCTGAGTCCATGATCAGATCAGTCATAATTGTATTAAATGGCGGAGCAGGCTCGAGGGGTCGTATGGCCTACTCCTGCTCCTATTTCTTATGTTCTTATCACTTGTACACCCATTGCTTCTCGGCTGTAGACCATGGTAAATCTGTAACTTGCCCACCAGTATCCATTACAATTTCTACCAAATCATTCCTGCTTATCAAAGTGTTCATGGTGCCATCTCCTTCTGTTAGCTGCCTAGTTGTCCACTATCATTCTTGACTTGATGCGACAGGGTTGCAGTGTTTAGCCCTGCACCTTTGGCATGGGACCACTTAGTTCTATCTAAAACTACGGCTATTATGTGTAAGTTTTGAACTTAGGCACGGTTTATAGAAGAAACCTTTTTACGACACTATGTGCTGTGGCAGCAATAATGGTAAAGAAGAAATTAGCTTAAAATGTTTTCAATTTTATTATTTCTCGTCCGCGCTATAAAATCCGTCCTCATAATCGGATGGAACAGTCCAGCTCAGTATTGTAGATGGCAGCTGGTAGATGTGATCTTTTTTTATCTGTTAAGCTTTGAAAGGAATTGTAATTTTATCGTATGTGCTCATCCATAATTATCTTGTGAAGTTGTGAAAAGGTAGCCTTTGGGTGAGAAAAAGAGAAATGTCTGTAAATTAAATTTAGAGTGTGCTTATGACATAAGTCCCATACCCCGGGCACTATCAATGCAGCACACAGATTGTCTTGACAAATCTCCTTGTGTACTACCTCTCTGTTTCCTTGTTGGCATGGTTTGATCATTCCACAGAGTCCCATCCCCCAAAACAGCTCTTTCACCTGACTGCCATTTTTCTGCAGTTCCTTCGTGGCATAAGTTCAACCTGCTCCTTCTGTTAACATCATCTTCACATTGCATCTCTCCCTCCCTTCCCACATCTCTCCCTCCCCTCACACACACCTCGCTCCACTCACACATCCCTCCTTTCCCTACCGCATCTCTCCATCCCCTTTCACATCTCTCCTTCCCCTCCCACATCTTTCCTCCCCGTCCCACAACCCTCCTCCCCCTCTGACATCCCTCCTCCCCCTCCGACATCCCTCCTCCCCCTCCCACATCTCTCCCTCCCCTCCCACATCCCTCTCTCCCCTCCCGCATCCCTCCCTCCCCCTCCCGCATCCCTCTTCCCCTCCCACATCCCTCCCTCACCCTCCCGCATCCCTCCTCCCCTCCCACATCCCTCCCTCCCCTCCCACATCCCTCCTCCCCTTCCCACATCCCTCCCACCCCCCTGCCACTTCCCTCCTTCCCCTCCCACATCCCTCCTCCCCCTCCTACATCTCCCTCTCCCCTCCCGCATCCATCCCTCCCCCTCCCACATCCCTCCTCTCCCTCCCACCGCCTCCCACTTCCCTCCTTCCCCTCCCACATCCCTCCTCTCCCTCCCACATCCCTCCTCTCCCTCCCACATCCCTCCTCCCCCTCCCACATCTCTCCCTCCCCTCCCACATCTCTCCCTCCCCTCCCACATCTCTCCCTCCCCTCCCACATCTCTCCCTCCCCTCCCACATCTCTCCCTCCCCTCCCACATCCCTCCTCCACTCCCACATCCCTCCCTCCCCGCCCACATCCCTCCTCCTCCTCCCAAATCCCTCCTCCCCTCCCACATCCCTCCTCCCCCTCCCACATCCCTCCCTCCCCTACCACATCCATCCCTCCCCTCCCACATCCCTCCTCCTCTCCCGCATCCCTCCTCCCCTCCAACATCTCTCCCTCCTCCTCCCACATCACTCCTCCCCTCCCACATCCCTCCTCACCCTCCCACATCCCTCCCTCCCCCTCCCACATCCCTCCTCCTCCTCCCACATCACTCCTCCCCTCCCACATCCCTCCTCCCCCTCCCACATCCCTCCCTCCCCCTCCCACATCCCTCCTCCTCCTCCCACATCACTCCTCCCCTCCCACATCCCTCCTCCCCCTCCCACATCCCTCCCTCCCCCTCCCACATCCCTCCCTCCCCCTCCCACATCCCTCCTCCCCCTCCAACATCTCTCGCTCCCCCTCCCACATCCCTCCATCCCCTCCCACATCCCTCCATCCCCTCCCACATCCCTCCATCCCCTCCCAAATCACTCCTCCCTCTCCCACATCCCTGCTCCCACTCCCACATCCCTCCCTCCCTCCCACATCCCTCCCTCCCTCCAACATCCCTCCATCCCCTCACACATCCCTCCTCCCTTCCCACATCCTTCGCTCCCCTCCCACATCCCTCTCTCCCCTCCCGCATCCCTTCCTCCCCCTCCCACATTCCTCCTCTCCCTCGCACATCCCTCCTCCCCCTCCCACATCCCTCCCACCCCTCCCACAACCCTCCTTCCCCTCCCACATCCCTCCCTCCCCTCCCACTTCCCTCCTTCCCCTCCCACTTCCCTCCTTCCCCTCCCACATCCCTCCTCCCCTCCCACATCCCTCCTTCCTCTCCCACATCCCTCCTCCCCCTCCAACATCTCTCCCTCCCCCTCCCACATCCCTCCATCCCCTCCCACATTCCTCCATCCCCTCCCACATCCCTCCCTCCCCTCCCACTTCCCTCTTTCTCCCCTCCCACATCCCTCCTCCCCCTCCCACATCTCTCCCTCCACTCACACATCCCTCCTCCCCTCCCACATTCCTCCTCCCCCTCCCACATCCCTCCCTCCCCTCCCACTTCCCTCCTTCCCCTCCAACTTCCCTCCTTCCCCTCCCACATCCCTCCTCCCCTCCCACATCCCTCCCTCCCTCTCACTTCCCTCCTTCCCCTCTCACTTCCCTCCTTCCCCTCCCACATCCCTCCTCCCCCTCCCACATCCCTCCTCCCCCTCCCACATCTCTCCCTTCCCTCCCACTTCCCTCATTCCCCTCCCACATCCCTCCTCCCCTCCCACATCCCTCCTTCCTCTCCCACATCCCCTCCTCCCCCTCCAACATCTCTCCTCCCCCTCCAACATCTCTCCCTCCCCCTCCCACATCCCACCTCCCCCTCCCACATCCCTCCCTCCCCCTCCCACATCCCTCCCTCCCATCCCACACCACTCCTCCCTCAACATCTCTCCCTCCCCCTCCCATATCCCTCCTCCCCTCCCACATCCCTCCTCCCCCTCCCACATCCCTCCCTCCCCCTCCCACATCCCTCCCTCCTTCCACATCCCTGCCTCCCTCCCACATCCCTCCATCCCCTCCCAAATCCCTCCTCCCTCTCCCACATCCCTGCTCCCACTCCACATCCTTCCCTCCCTACCACATCCTCCCTCCCTCGCACATCCCTCCTTCCACTCCCACATCCCTCCTCCCCCTCCCACATCCCTCCTCCCCCTCCAACATCCCTCCCTCCCCTCCCACATCCCTCTCTCCCCTCCCGCATCCCTCCCTCCCCCTCCCACATCTCTCCTCTCCCTCCCACATCCTCCTCCCCCTCCCACAACCCTCCTTCCCCTCCCACATCCCTCCTTCCCCTCCCACTTCCCTCCTTCCCCTCCCACATCCCTCCTCCCCTCCCACATCCCTCCTTCCTCTCCCACATCCCTCCTCCCCTCCAACATCTCTCCCTCCCCCTCCCACATCCCTCCATCCCCTCCCACATTCCTCCATCCCTCCCACATCCCTCCCTCCCCTCCCACTTCCCTCCTTCCCCTCACACATCCCTCCTCCCCCTCCCACATCCCTCCTCCCCCTCCCACATCTCTCCCTCCACTCACACATCCCTCCTCCCCCTCCCACATTCCTCCTCCCCTCCCACATCCCTCCTCCCCTCCCACTTCCCTCCTTCCCCTCCCACTTCCCTCCTTCCACTCCCACATCCCTCCTCCCCTCCCACATCCCTCCCTCCCCTCCCACATCCTTCCCTCCCTCCCTCCCACATCCCTCTCTCCCCTCCCGCATCCCTCCCTCTCCCTCCCACATTCCTCTCTCCCTCCACATTCCTCCTCTCCCTCCCACACCCCTCCTCCCCCTCCCACATCCAACCTCCCCCTCCCACATCCCTCCTCCCCCTCCCACATCCCTCCCTCCCCTCCCACATCCCTCCCTCCCCTCCCACTTCCCTCCTTCCGCTCCCACATCCCTCCTCCCCTCCCACATCCCTCCTTCCTCTCCCACATCCCTTCTCCCCCTCCAACATCTCTCTCTCCCCCTCCCACATCCCTCCATCCCCTCCACATTCCTCCATCCCCTCCACATCCTTCCTACCCTCCCACTTCCTCCTTCCCCTCCCACATCTCTCCCTCCCCTCACACATCCCTCCTCCCTCTCCCACATTCCTCCTCCCCCTCCCACATCCCTCCCTCCCTCCCACTTCCCTCCTTCCCCTCCCACTTCCCTCCTTCCCCTCCCACATCCCTCCTCCCTCCCACATCCCTCTCCCCTCCCGCATCCCTCCCTCCCCCTCCCACATCCCTCCTCTCCCTCCCACTTCCCACCTTCCCCTCCCACATCCCTCCTCCCCCTCCCACATCCTTTCCTCCCCTCCCACATCCCTCTCTCCCCTTCCACATCTCTCCCTCCCCTCCCATATCTCTCCCTCCCTCCTCCTCCTCCCAAATCCCTCCTCCCCCTCCACAACCCTCCTCCCCCTCCCACATCCCTCCTCCCCCTCCCACATCCCTCCCTCCCCTACCACATCCCTCCCTCCCCTCCCACATCACTCCTCCCTCTCCCGCATCCCTCCTCCCCTCCAACATCACTCCCTCCTCCTCCCACATCACTCCTCCCCTCCCACATCCCTCCTCCCCCTCCCACATCCCTCCCTCCCCCTCCCACATCCCTCCTCCCCCTCCCACATCCCACCTCCCCCTCCCACATCCCTCCCTCCTTCCCACGTCCCTGCCTCCCCTCCCACATCCCTCCTCCCCCTCCCACATCCCTCCCTCCCCCTCCCACATCCCTCCTCCCCCTCCCACATCCCACCTCCCCCTCCCACATCCCTCCCTCCCAC